>NC_079206.1:33011652-33171652 GCF_026745355.1 Beta vulgaris subsp. vulgaris | reverse complement strand
AACTCAACAATCTTACCACAACCCTTTCCCCCAAGCCGGACTTAACAAAACTTGACAGACCTCACTATAGGTATGTGAACTAATACTCTCTTGTGTTTAGGGCATAAATCAATGACACTCAACGATCTCAACCTATATATATCAACTCAGAAGAAGCAGTACTCTTTAACTTTGACCTTTTGACTCACTTTCAACACGAAAAATGTAACACACAAAGATCAAGAGGACTTTCAAGGGTTGTAATGAGGCTAGGGTTAAGGGTATGGATCATATTTTGGGAAATGTGGTGGAAAAGCCAAGAAGGGGGGCAAATATCAATGTAAAACGGCCTAACAAGGCATTCATAACTTCATATAACACCATCATTACCAAAATATCACCACAATATCTTTCATGCATAGTAACCCATTGTTAACCTTTTCACTTTTCTTTCAAAATATGTTCACTTTCTTTGTTCTTTCATTTCTTTTTCTTCATTCTTTTCATATTGCCAAAATCTCTTTGAACCAAATTCGAATTCGATGATAAAGCTCATTAATAACACTTTCCTTCAACAAAACCACGCATTTACTACATCCATGTAATACAGTATGACCAAAACTAACACTTGCTCCCCCAAGCTAGGCTTGGGACAATAATCAAATGAGGTTAAGGGTTGTAATATGGGTGAAAGTAGCAAGCAAAGGTCATGAAAGCTCAGCGGGGCTAGAGACGGGAAATATGTAAACTAGAACTCTGGAGCTAAAATCATGAAATGAACGCCTCAATCATATCAAATAGTGTACACAATCAAGTATCAAGGATGTACCAGGTCAAAATCAAGATCAATACATCAACTGAGGAACTAATCACTCATGAAAGAACATAACTGACACAGATTCGTTAGTTTATTAGGCACAGAAGCTCACATGGGTCAATTTTGTCTGCATAGTAAAGTTAAAGCCAGCCAGAGAGATCAAACAGTCTTACCACAGCCAATCAATCGTATCACAATTATGCTATGAAGAATCATGAAACCACTATACAACAAAGCTGAAGAGCTGTAGTAGAGATATCCACAAAGTTCTCGAAGGTGTGCCAACAATAGTCCCATAGATGAAAACTAAAATGAAATGAGCTAGCTAAAATGCAACTATGATGCAACTAAGAAAGCAGTACATTTTTTTTTGGTTACATGTAAAATCCTATTCCTAATGAACAGGCAAAAGCGTGTAACAACTACAAAGTAATAAAAACTACACTAGAAAGCAATAAAGGATAGAATATCCCTCCCCCAAGCTAAATACAGCACAGTGTCTCACTGTGTAGAAAGTAAGGAAAGGGAAAAAGGAAATCTCACACAACGGGAGCTTCGTCCATCGAGGATGGCTCAGGAGTAGAGTCGACGCCAGAAGCGATGGGGCCAGAAGCGTCTAGCGGCCGACGTAGATCACGGACCTCGGCACGAAGGTCCTCCATATGACGCTCAACAGTCTCGAGACGAGATAATATCGTCGTCTGAAATGATGCAAAAGAACTCATGAAGCGACTGAAACAGGCTTCCATGCTCTCAGGAGACACAGTAGTGCTGGACAAGGGGTCCTCGGAGATGACAGCTGCTGGGGCTGATAATGCAACACACTGAGGGCACGGGAACGTCCCCTGAACCTTGCCGCCTACCTCTATAGTTTCAGAGATAGCACGGGGATTCCACAACCAAACACTAGAATCCTGAGGATGAGCATTAGGTAGAATATCGTAGACGATGCACTTTTCTATGGAATGACAAGGCTTAACGAACCATAAATACCTGTTCTTAGCTTGGTGGACGAGCCATCCATATCGATCCATAGCGGTGGTGTTAAGGAGGTTGGTGGAGGAAGAAGTCACTTTAGAGGCTAAATCGATGCCTCTATCCAGAGCAAACACAGAAACAAATCCACCCATGGAGATATCACCCTTTTTAACATCCCACTCCCAAAGGAATCCACCCATAAGAAACTTGGCAAAGTTCACTTTGCCGTGCACAGTCGCGGGAGACATAGAAAGAAACCACAGAAGTTTCAAATCTTGTAGAGTAACTTGCCCTGATTCCGCTTTGGGACGGAAAAGTTGAAGTATAAAGCGGTGAAGAATGCGAAGAGCAGGACAACCAATAGATGAGGACTTGCTAGAACCCGATGCCCAATCAGAACGCCCAGTAATCTGCTTCCAAAAGGAGATGGGATCAAATTTATCACAACTGGAGCCATCTTGGAATTGCATGAAGGTAGATGGACCAACATGCCCCCCTGTAGGCCAACCAAACAGAATATTTATCTCATCCCAGGACATGATATGCTCGGTACCCTCAAGGGTGAATACGACATCACCTTTCGACGTTCCCACTGCAAGGGAATCCAGAAATTCAACTACGAGCTCAGGATAAATCCGCTCGTTCAATCGGAATACTCGGCCCCAATGATGTGTCTGCTCAATGTACTCAAAAGCCCAATCAAAGCCATCTTAGTCACGGCATTCAGAGAGAAATAGAGGGTTGGGGCGATGGTGCGCTTTTGGAGTGTAGCAAGGCGCGTTTGGGAAGTGGAGGGTGAGAGTGGGGGTGAAGGTGGAGGGGGTGGAATGGATGTGGTGGCTTTAGAAGTGGTGGATTTAGAAGTTGTGGCTTTAGATGCTTTGGATTTTGAAGTTGTGGAAGCCTTTGAAGGTGGTTTGGAGGGGGTTTTCTTTTGTATTTTGTGTGAGTGTTCATTGGGATTGTAGATGGGTTTTGGCTTAGACAAGACTCTCGTGGAGGATCTCATGACGCTTTTGAACATACAACCAAGACCAATCACCACAAAACAATCACAACTTCACAAGAATCACCACACAACTGATGTAATACCCATCAATCCAATCTCAACTAAACTTCGCCACCAAGGGACCCAATATATTGGTAATTGCAATTAGAAATTCAACACAATCGAAACCACAATCAAGATTGATCAACAATAAACAACTTGAATAGCAACCAAGGATCAAAAATGAGTAGTAAGCACAAACAATAATGGTTCAAAATTCGGAACGAAAGTGAACAAATCGAAAACTTACTACCACGTGAAGTACACGATTGATTGATGTAGGAGACTTGATTGAGGAAATCCAAGTATGTGTCCAAGAGTCCCAATTGAAATTTCAAAGCACCTTCAAGAAGAAACCCCAATTCAATGAGAAAGGTTAGGGTTTGGAGATGATGTGAATGGAAAAAGAAAAGGGGGAAAGTGGCTGTGTGGGGGGTGCGGAGGTTTGCGTCGCCGGCGGGTCGGGAGGAGTCGCGACGCCCGGCGGTCGAGAGGGGGTAGGGTGAGTGGCGAGGGTCGAGTGGGGGGGGGTTTCTTTGTGAGGAGTTCGAAAGGTGTAGAGGGCCGAGAACGGGGCGTCGGTGCGCCGGCGCGGTCGGGGGTGGTCGGAGGGTTGCCGGTCGTCGGAGGCTGGTGAGAGAGGGTGTGGGGTCGAGGGTGTTGGAGGGTGGAGAGGTTGTTTGGTGGCCGTTTTTTTTTTATTAATTTTTTATGATGTTGGGTTGGGTGTCGTTGGTTGGGTGTAGGGGAGTTCGAAGACCCGCGGGCGCGGGGTATATCCCGTGGGCGGACAGCAGCTTTACGAATGGGGGGAGGTGTGGGTCTGCGGGCGCGGGTTATATGTGGATTTGGGGGGCGTGGGTAGCTGCGATGTCGAGAGGACCCCGCGGGCGCAGGCTAAAACCCGCGGGCTGACAGAACAAGGGTTAGGGAGGGGATGTGGCTGGCCGCGGGCGCAGGTTAGACCCCGCGGGCTGGAGGAAAATGGAGGAGAGTGGTCGTGAATTCCCGCGGGTGCATGTTGGAGCTCGTGCTTTCACCTGGTTCAAAACTAGCACACCAAAACCACTAAACAACACTTGTTAGCATGGTTAGTCTAATAAAAATAAAAAAATGCAGATGGAATTCAAGTGAATTCAAAAACTAAAAGAAACTAACTGAACTAAAAATTAAGAAACGAATTCAAGTGAATTCAAAAAACACACAAAAAATTAAAAATAAATTGAATTCAATAGGCAAATATTTTTGTTCTTTTCTTTTTGTTTAGATCAATGAAGAGTAAAAGGAAAAAGAAGAGTTAGAGATTCGGGTTGCCTCCCGAATAGCGCTGGTTTATGCAGGTCCCGCACGACCGTTTACCTATTTTCAATGACTAGTAGAGGTAGGTGTTTGGAGGTAGAGTACCTCAACTAGACCCACAGGAGCGCCTTCATAGTACAACTTCAGACGTTGACCATTCACCTTGAAACTTTCACCTTTTTCGTTCATAATCTCGACAGAACCGAACATGTTCACTCTGGTAACTGTGAAAGGGCCTGACCATCTAGACTTTAACTTTCCAGGAAAGATTTTTAGCCTAGAGTTATAGAGTAAAACCTTATCTCCAATCTTGAACTCCCGAGGGAGGATCTTTTTGTCATGCCACTTCTTGGTTTTCTCCTTGTATACTCGTGCACTATCATACGCTAGCAACCGAAACTCATCAAGCCTCATTGATTTGTAGAAGACGTTTCTCCCCCGCAAGCTTTTGATCCATATTAAGCTCCTTGATCGCCCAAAAAGCTTTATATTCTAATTCAACGGGGAGGTGACACGCTTTCCCATACACAAGCCTATACGGTGAAGTACCAATGGGCGTCTTGAATGCAGTTCTGTAAGCCCAGAGTGTGTCATCTAATTTCGTGCTCCAATCCTTCCTAGACCTTGCAACTACCTTCTCAAGAATGGACTTAATTTCGCGGTTTGAAACCTCTACTTGCCCACTTGTTTGAGGATGGTATGCTAATCCAGTACGATGGTAGACTCCATATTTCTTCAAAAGGGTGTCTAAATGTCGTTCATGAAAATGGGAGCCTCCATCACTAATCACAGCTCGTGGGACCCCAAACCTCGGAAATATGATCTTCTTGAACAAAGCTATGACTACCTTAGAACCTTAGTAGGAGATGCCACGGCTTCAACCCACTTAGAGACATAATCCACAGCAACCAATATGTAGCAATTTCCATTGAGGAGGGGAACGGTCCCATAAAGTCAATACCCCAAACATCGAAGATTTCAACTTCTAGAATACCGTTTGGGGCATCTCATGCCTTCTCGAAATATTGCCGGTCCTCTGGCAAGCGTCACATGACATGATGAAAGACTGTGCATCCTTGAACATTGTCGGCCAAAAGAAACCCGACTCATGGAGCTTTGCAACAGTCCTGGAAGGGCCATGATGCCCTCCATAAGGTGAGTTATGGCAGCGATTCAGGACTCCATTGACCTCCCATTCAGGTACACATTTTCGAAAAAGACCATCTGAACATTCACGAAACAAGTGAGGATCATCCCAAAAGTAGAATTTAACATCATGGAGGAACCTTTTCTTCTGTTGGTAGGACATATCAGGAGGTATCACACCGCCTACCAAGTAATTGCGTAGTCGGCAAACCAAGGAATCTTGCTGTGACTGCATATAAATGATCGTCAGGAAAAGAATCATCTATAGGAGTTGAGTTCATACCATCTTCATGCCTGATCCTTGACAGGTGGTCTGCAACTACGTTCTCTGCGCCCTTCTTATCACGAATTTCTATGTCGAACTCTTGGAGTAAGAGAATCCATCGAATGAGCCGAGGCTTAGCTTCCTTCTTAGAGAGAAGGTACTTCAAAGCAGCATGATCAGTGTAGATAATAATTTAGAGCCAATCAGATAAGATCTGAACTTCTCTAAAGCATTGACAATAGCCAAAAGCTCCTTTTCTGTAGTAGCATAGTTGACTTGAGCCTCGTCCAATGTCTTGCTAGCGTAGTAGATTGCATGCAAGACCTTATCCTTACGTTGACCAAGTACTGCTCCAACCGCATAATCACTGGCGTCACACATTATCTCGAAAGGGAGTTCCCAATCGGAGAGCGGATAATAGGTGCAGTTATTAAAGCTTGCTTGATCCTGTCAAAAGACTCAAGACACTCATCAGTAAAAACAAATGGAGCATCCTTAAGAAGGAGTTGGGTCAGTGGTTTAGCAATTTTCGAAAAATCCTTGATAAAACGGCGATAAAATCCCGCATGACCAAGGAAGCTTCGTACCCCTTTAACATTAGCTGGTGGGGGTAATTGCTCAATCACTTGGACCTTAGCTCGATCAACTTGGATGCCCCTATCGAAACAATATGGCCTAAGACGACTCCTTCAGTCACCATGAAATGACACTTTTCCCAGTTTAAGACCAAATGACACTCTTCACATCTTTTCAGGACTTTAGTGAGATTAACTAAGCATGTATCGAACGTGGAACCATACACACTAAAATCATCCATAAAGACTTCCATGATAGACTCGATGAACTCAGAAAAATACTCATCATGCAGCGTTGAAAGGTGGCAGGGGCATTACACAAACCAAAGGGCATTCTACGATATGCAAAAGTGCCATAAGGGCATGTGAATGTGGTCTTTTCTTGATCATCAGGATGAATGGGAATTTGGAAGAAACCTGAATACCCATCCAAATAGCAAAATATTTATGACAAGCCAACCGTTCAAGCATTTGGTCAATAAAAGGTAGAGGGAAGTGGTCCTTTTTAGTGGCCATGTTGAGTCTCCTATAGTCTATACACATACGCCATCCAGTCACAGTTCTAGTAGGGATTAACTCATTCTTTTCATTTTTCACAACAGTCATGCCACCTTTTTTGGTACTACTTGGACAGGACTTACCCACTTAGAGTCAGCAATAGGGTAGATAATACCTGCATCGAGTAGTTTCATCACCTCTTTCTTGACCACTTCCTGCATGTTTGGGTTCAATCTCCTTTGTGGTTGAATGCATGGCTTATGGTCATCCTCGAGGTGTATCCTGTGCATACAAAAATCGGGGCTAATACCCTTCAAATCATCAATACTGTACCCTATAGCCTTCTTGTGATTTTTCAGAACAACTAGAAGTTTGGAAAGTTGGCTATCATCGAGTGCAGCACTGACAATTACAGGATCTAACTCTTGCTCATCTAAAAGACATACTTCAAGTGAGAGGGGAGAGGTTTAAGGTCGGGTTTCTTTACCTCAACATTAACACAGATCGATCGAACCTCTTTACCTGTTGGCATCCATCAAGGTCAGATTCTTCACTTGCTAGCATCCTCTCAATAGCATCTACTTCATTGCTCCATATACTGCCATCACCTGTGGAAGAATCAAGACAAAGTACCGCCTCCAAGGGATCTCCATAGAGAGCTTGGGGCATGTTATCATGGCAAATTACATCAACCACATCAATACTATAGCACTTTTCCTCTAGCATAGGACTTTTCAAAGCAGTGCTCAGATTAAAAGTGACCTCATCATCTCCAACAGATAGTGTAAGCTTACCATTTTTCACATCAATGACGGCACCAGCAGTATGAAGGAATGGCCTACCCAAAATGATTGGAATTTGCCTATCTTCCTCCATATCAAGTACAACAAAGTCCACGGGAATAAAAAATTTACCTACTCTAACAGGTACATCCTCTAAAATACCTAGGGGGTATTTAACAGAACGGTCGGCCATTTGTAGAGTAATATTGGTAACTTTCAAACTTCCCATATTCAATTTTGAGGAAACAGACAATGGCATAACACTCACACTAGCCCCCAAATCACATAAAGCTTTATCAATGAACAAACTACCAATGTGACAAGGTATAGAGAAACTACCAGGTCTTTTAATTTTGGTGGAGATTTATTTTGTAAAATGGCACTACATTCTTCAGTAAAAGCAACTGTCTCCACCTCGTTAAAAGCCCTTTTCCTAGTCAAGATATCTTTCATAAATTTAGCATAAGCAGGCACTTGAGTAATTAATTCCGTGAAAGGAACTGTTACCTGAAGATTCTTGACGACTTCCAAAAACTTACCAAATTGCTTGTCCAGCTTACTCTTGAGGTGACGATTGGGGAAAGGAAGTTTGATAGGAGGAACCTCAATAGCAGGCTTTTTGGCTTCATTGGTCTCTTCATGTTCAGTGGCTTGCTTAAAGTTCTCCTTATCATTTTTAGCTTCAGCTGGGACCTGTTCCTTATCATTTTCACACTCAAAGTATCATCAATAGGCATGGGTGGTCCATTGTAGTGAGAACCACTTCGGAGAGTGATGGCATTTGCCGAATCTGTAGGCTGAACAGGTTGTGCTGGAAGAGCACCTTGTTGTCGAGTAGAGTTCGAAGTAGCCAATTGTGCCAACTGATTCTCCAACATCTTATTGTGAGCAAGAATGGACTCAATTTGTGCCTTGTCAGCTTGTCGATCCTTTTGCATTTGTAGCATCATGTTTCTCATCTCAACCATCATTGGATCGGCAGGAGGTGCTTGTTGAGATGGATTGAAAGGTGGTCTAGAGAAACCAGGAGGTGTTGGGAAGGTTGTTGGTAGTACCTCTGGTTCAATTGTTGTGCTTGTGGTTGTGGTGCAGGAGGATTCAGGACATTAGTGCTCTTGTAAGACAAGTTAGGATGATTTCTCAACCCTGGATTGTATGTGTTGGAGTATGGGTTGTTCGGCCGATATGCTTGAAAAGCATTAACTTGTTCGAGAGAACTCCGACACTCTTGTGCCCAATGTCCAACTATGCCACAATTATCACACATAATCTCGGAGGTAGTACCCAAAGCAGCAACACTTGCAGGAGAGGAGAGCTGCATATTGTCAAGTTTATTGCTGATGGCATTCATCTGTGCAGCTAATAGGGATATAGAATCTATCTCATGCTTTCCACCCTTGTTAGCTAGTCCTCGAGGATTACCATATTGAGAGTTGTGGATAGCCACTCCTCGATCAAATCATGTGCAGCATCAATTTCTAGTTTCATGAATCTCCCATTTGCTGCAGAGTCAAGGATAAGTCTCGAGTTGTTCCCCAAACCATTGTAGAATCCCTGAACTAGGAACCATTTTTGTAGACCATGATGGGGACATTCTCTCTGAAGATCTTTAAATCTTTCCCATGCCTCATGTAAAGACTCATCAGTCCCTTGGGTGAAGTTTGTAATCTGACTACGCAACCTAGCAGTCTTCTCTGGAGGGTAGTACTTTCTGTAGAAAGCTAGAGCCAAGGTATTCCAATCAGTGATCCCAAGAGTGGCTCGATTAATCCCATTGTACCACATCTTTGCCTTGTCTCGAAGTGAAAATGGGAAAAGAATCTCCCGAATCTGATCTTGTGTCACTCCCTGCTGCTTAATGGTAGAGCAATATTGGCAGAAATCTTGATAATGAAGATTGGGGTCTTCATTAGGTCCACCACCAAATTGTTTTCTTTCGATCATGTTTAGCAATGCAGGTTTGATCTCGAAATTTACAGCTTCGATTTCAGGCATTTGATTGCTCTTGGGAAGTTCAGCCAAAGAGGGTTGGGAAAAATCAGTAAGCCTCCGAGCCATCTCTGATTCTGGTGGAGCAATAGAGACAATGCTGGTAGAATCAGAGTCAGAATCCAAAGGATTATCTTCCCTTGGATTATCTCGCAACTGTCTGGAAAAGTTCTTTGTCTATGAAAGGATCTTTCGATTTCAGGATCAAATTGTAGGCAATCTGAACTCAAACTCCTGCGCATAGAAGAACTAAAGAACAAACAATTAAGAGATTTTGTCCCAAAGAACAAGTGTTCTCTGAGACGAGAGTATATAATCTAGACTCTAAAACAATTAAAGAAAATGGAACAAAACCGTTTCCCCGGCAACAACGCCAAATTTTGACAGGCTAAAGTCGTATCACCTTATCAAAAGTAATCCTAAAGTCCTCTAACAAATAGTAGTCAGGGAAGTAGGGTCGAATCCACAGAGAAACAGTGTTCTTTTCCTAATTGTCAGTCAAATCTAGAGTATAGGAACGAGTGTTTGTGAGTAATTATACTAAACTAGACTATAACTATATCAAGAATTATCAAAAATAAAAAGTCTAGGGCATAGGTTCACCAATGATCAATCTTTCGGATGAAACATACAAAATCAACAATTAATAATGCAGTTAACAGATTGATTCGCTCTCTCAAGTCTAAATCAAGCATAGAACGATATTAACAGGCTCTCGCAATTTATTAACACCAATTCTACCTATTGAAACTAGCCTTAATATCAAGTTTATACCTCTCGGCGCATAACCTAATATTGCAACACTATAACAATCAAATCTGGCCAAATTGGATTGAATAAGACATAAAAACATTCAATAGGAATCAACATGCATCAATAAAAATCAATACTTTAATAAACATCCCTTCCTAATTGATCATGGATCCCCCTAAACCCTAGAAATAGACTACTCAATCATAATTGGGGAAAACATATTCATAATTAAATAAGCAAACATGAATTAATAATAAAGGATTGAATAGGAATAAAAAGAGGAAAGAAATAATACCAATTGTAGAACCAATCTTGCAAAAATCAAAGCTTCTATTGAAAATTCAATGTAATTGGGGAAAAAGCAAAACTAGGGTTCTTCAATAATTGAGAGAAAAAGAGTTCAATCTTTAATGAATTAATTATGGAAAAACAAAATAGAAAATAAGTAGGAAATAATAATATTCCCTTGAGTCTTTATACCTTTCTATTTCCTAAAACAACTGAAAAATAGAGTCAATTCGTCAAAAGATAAAGCCTTATTCGACTAGGAAACCCGGAATAACCCGCGGCCGCGGGTTTTCGGCCTGCAAAGACCATATCTCCCAAACTAGAAGTCGTATCGGGGCGTGTAATATACCGTTGGAAAGCTCTTCAAGTCTAGTTTCCAACCCCACTGGAATCACTGAATTCCGATCTCTGGATAATAAGTTATGATCAAAAGAGTGCACATGACTCAATTTCATACTTCTTTTAATACGTTTCCGCTATGTTTGAGTTGCAATCCGACTTGAAGATGCCCTTTGGACTTCTCATTTGACTTAGCTCCTTCCTAGATGCTTCTCATGCTTAAGCTTGTCCAATAATACTCCAATTGTGTTCTCAATACCTGAAAACTATCAAAAACACCGAAAACACACACAAGAGTAATATCTTCTCAAGTTAAGTAACTATATGCAATTATGGACTAAGAATGCAACTAAATGATCCTAAAATGCAACCTAAATGCATCATGAAATGCCTATATTAATATGACTCATCACTACTACTGCTACTGCTACTACTACTACTGCTACTGCTACTACTACTGCTACTACTACTGCTACTGCTGCTACTACTGCTACTACTGCTGCTGCTGCTACTGCTGCTGCTGCTACTGCTGCTGCTACTACTACTGATGCTGCTACTGTTGCTAGCTGCTGCTACTGTGCTGCTGCTGCTACTGCTGCTGCTACTTCTACTGCTAATGCTGCTGCTGCTGCTGCTGCTGCTGCTACTGCTACTGCTACTGCTACTGCTACTACTACTGCTACTATTACTACTACTGCTGCTGCTACTACTACTACTACTACTACTACTACTACTACTACTACTACTACTACTACTACTACTACTACTACTCCTGCTATGAGGGAATGCATATATGTTTTATGTGATGACTTGAATTAAAAGTTGTTAATCACTCAAAGTGAAATATCGGAGGGAAATGATGAATAGGTTGCCCTGTATGGGAGGTTCAGCGCCCCCTACAGGTTTATCTTGTTAAAAGCTGATTTTCTATTACTTGTCTTCCTTCTATCTTGTTGTGATCCAAGTAGTAGAAGTGTGCACACTAGGGACTCTGTTATTATGGCCATTATGTTATCCGTAGGTGGTTACAGCAGATTGACCCCAACCTACAATGTTGAAGTAAGTGGTTATAGGGGATTGACCCTGACTTACTGGCGTTCTCTTTTCTCTTATTGAATAACTGGATTAATTGAATTAACTATTAAGTGTGTATATATGTGTATATGTATTATGACTTCTAAACCTATTAACCTACTATTTTACAAAGTCTTTTCAACTTAAGTATTTTACGGGATGGAGTTGGAATTACTCAGTTTTTCTGATTTTTGGAAGCTTGTCTCTCTTGTTTCTTCTCAATGTATTTGTGCAGGTGGTGATCGACAGGGGAACCAATGGGAGATCATTTAGAGTTGTCATCCACTTAGTTTATGATTTAGCTTTCGTTGGAACTCTGAAACACTTAAGTATTAGTAATATTTAGTGAACAACTTACTTGGTTGTAAGGTTGAATTAATTTGATATTAGTATGCTTCAATCTAGCCTTGCATTAATTTTCAAGGAGACAAGTGCGGCGGTAGCATCTCGAGTCGAGTCGAACTATCGTGGATTTTTCCCCCATATCAAGTTTTTTTACTAGATGAAGAAGGGTTCGAGTCGACGGGGGTGTTACATGAGTATTGCGAGTGTGGGGAAAAAGGTGGAGAGTTTTGCAACGACATTAAGTGGGTGAGCGTCATCTACTTTTGGAGATGTGAAAAAACGAATAAAACTGAAAGAGGAAGAGTTAGAGTTGTGGCAAAGCAAAGCGCCAGATGGGATTATGATTGCAAAGTGAAAGGAGATTGTGTTGGAATTGGATGAGTTGCACCGCCTCCATGACTCGTATTGGCACGCTAGAGCTAGATCAAATGAGATGAAGGATGGAGATAAGAACACCTTTTAAGTTCATCATAAATCTAGTCAGCGGAAACGTCGCAATATGATTTTGAAGCTAAAAGATGATGTAGGGAGGTGGAGTTCGAATGAACAGGAGGTGGGAAAAATAATGTCGGACTACTTTGGCAGAATATTCTCATCATCTCGCCCCCACAATTTTGATGATGCGCTTACTAGGATTTCGGTGAAGGTCAATGATGTGGCAAATGTGAGACATACTGCCGAGGCAAATGCCGAAGAGATACGAGATGCTCTTTTCCGAATGCACCCGAACAAAACTCCCGAAATTGACGTTATGTGCTTTTTTTTATCATAAATTTTGGCATATTGTGTGTAATTCCCCGTAAATTTATAGATTTTATAAATATATTTTAGTATATATATATATTTATATTTACATATAATTTAGTTTAAAATAACTTATTTATTTAGAAGGTTAACTATTTTGAAAGTGAAAGGAATTATTTTAAGGATTTAAGGAAGTTAAAATATTTTATTAAGGCATGCTTTGAAAAATATTTAAAATGCTATTTGGATTCGAAAAAGGATTTTTAATGGGCTTGAGGAATCCAAATACTAATTGGACCAGGAAAAAAACTTCTAGTGATGTTAGGAGTATTAAATCATCAACCCTATTCATCATTCAATCCTACTTAAAACCCAATTGCCTTTTCCTAAATCCAAAAGGAAAACATACCTAAAATACCTTGAACCCAAATATTTTACCCACACAAAACTTTTTCTCTCTCCTCCCTCACAACAAAGCCGACCACCTTAGTTTCTTTCTCTCTTCACGTTTTTCCTCTTCTTCTTCTTTTCTTCTTTTCCAAGAAATATTTTCTTCCTCCACAAGAAATTACACAACTCCACCACCGCCGACCACCACTGGCTGTCTGCGTGCTGCTGTCTTGTAACCGGAGATCCTGCCCTTGTTCTTCTTCTTGTGTTGGTTTGATTACTTTTCTTCTTCCTCAAGTTTTAATTAAAGATTATGTTTTTATGATTTATTTTAGTACTAATTATGATTAGAAGTTTTAATTTAATGTTTTAATGATGAATCTATGATTATAGAAATTATGTATTGGAAGAATAAAAATTCAGATTTGATTATTATGTTTAAATTGAAATTTTAATCATCAAAGCATTGATTTTTAGGGTGTTGAAGATTGGAAAATCATAGTAGCATGGTATAAACTATGAAATTGATTAAACTTATGAATTTTAAGCATGTTTAAGTATGTTAAAAGGAAGTTTTAATAAATTATAAGCTGCTGGAAAGAAAAGTATAGTGAAATTTAGAGTATTGGCGTTTTTTATAAGAGGATTTAATGGCTCCGGCGGCAGCTAGATAATTAGAGCTTTGCTCAACTTTCCTCATCAACTTTGCTTAACTTTCTTTGATACTTTGCAATAATTAGAGCTTTGCTCAACTTTCCTCATCAACCCGAAGAAGGTCAATTGATTTCTGGTTTTCCTCTGCATACCCCCGGCCCTCCCTCAGAAACAGGATTATTACCTCCAGTATATATATTGTTAATTTTTCTTTGATACTTTGCAATAGAGGTACACAATTCACTTCTGATGGAGATTATTTCATCTAATTGAAGGCTTATTACATATATCTCGTTGTTGTTAGAAAGGCAATTAATATTCAAGCAACAACAATTTTAAAAATTAGATTTCAACATCATTAATTTATCATTCATAAGTAAGCTAAACAGATTTGGACTCCAAGTTGGTACAATAAATTATCAATTGATCACAAAATAAACTTGTTTCTTAATGTTTTACCGTCATAACATGTTTCTTTTTTTAATTCTTGTTGGCTATATTTTTGCTTCCTTGTATAGCAGGAAAAATGGGAAAGTTCAGTAGAGATAATTTGCCTTCTAATTCACCTTCTACTTACGAAACTTTCTTGAGTTTAAGAAGCATATCAGCACTAGGGACAAAAAACAGACAAATCCATTAATTCTCAGACATGAGAAAACTATCTAAAATGACAATAAATCTATAAAGGGAAATTCTAAATGGTGACCCTATGGTATTGTTTTTTCTACATGGTGGAAATATGATATTTTTACTTTTTAAAGTGACCTTATGGTTTGATAAATGTCAACATGCACCAATTTTATTTTTAACAGCTAATCCGTACTTACATGATTAATTTTGCTAATCTAACATTCAATTAATGCACCCTAAAAAATCCCTATGTGTTTTACTAACTTCCCTATTTGATCAAAATTCCCTTCTTCCTTCGTTTCCCTCCCCCAATTCCTTTTATGTTGAAAGAGCTAGCTTGATCTTTTAATTGTCACCAAAACCTTTTGCTAGACTTGTAATCCTTTTGTCTTGCCATGACAAGTCTTATTCTAATAACGTTTTCCCAAATATCAGAAAAAAGTTGGGAGTAAATTTAAGAAACTAATATCTGGTTTAGATATCTTTAGCAAAATTTAATTGGGTCGAAAATTTTAGGGTCATATTCAGGAGCAAGTGGGAAATTTTGAAGGTTCAAATCCTGGAGCAAATTGAAAAGGAGCGAAAATTTGAGGGTTCATATTCTGATGCAAGAAACTGTAGGAAAATTAGAATTAAAAAGATTGTCATAGACAGTGTGACAAATACTTCCAACAAATTACATGAAACTTGGAGTTTGGAAAACTTCTGCTAAAGATGACTTCATATCATATGTGTATGCTTTGGAGGGGAAGACTTGGGAGGAGCCCAGGAATGTTGCTTTAATTAGCTAGAGTGGGAGTTTGGCACGACCATTATTAGTAATATAGACTTAGTTCAATGGTACATGCAAAGAGATTTGATAATATTCGAGCACAACTTCAGCAATGCATTAGATTTTCAAGGAATTTGTTTAACTCGTGGGTACGTTAGTAATTTTCTTATAGTTGGTTAGGAAAAATAGTCCTTTAGGCATGGGTTATTTGTTAAAACTTAATCAATGCCTGTCACATCTAGAAAACTCATACATTTCTTTTGTGTAGGGTTTCTTACTTGTATATTCTTCATTTTGATCAATTCGGGCTACTTCTCCCTTTCCTTCAATTTGATCAAAGTAAGTACTTCGGTTACCCTTGTGGTCTTTTTTTTCTTCTTTGATGGGTTTTGTTTAATGTGTGATTTTGAGATATTTATCAGATATTCAGTGCTTTTGCGGTTCATAATAAAGGAATAGTGGAAAACTTGTTTGGTTCAAATAGGGAAATTATTTATTCTTCCATAGTTGAAGCTTTAATTTTAGCATAACCCATGAATACAGTTTTACCATTTCTGTCAAGTTATCCATCTCTCCTTCAATGAATCTCTTGATTATCTACTTTTATCAATGTTTGCTCATATCTAAATTACACGTGATAGAAACTCATATCTAAATTGCAGAAGTTAGGATAGAACTAGGAAAAGTGAGCTAGGAAGGAAAGGGGAAACGTGAGAAAATAAAAATAGTTTGGCTTTCTTAAACTATCTAAAAAAAATTAGAGAAAAAGATAGGTATAGAGGGAGGATATGGTAGAAGGAAAGAGTACTTTGAAAGATAATCTAAAAATTATATATTTATATTGTTACTTATTGCATCACTAAATTAATGGTGAAAATTAGTAAGCTTTGACTCCTTAAGTCATATGTGGCCTATCACGTTTAAAGTGCATGATATTTTATTGAGGAAGACATGGTTTTAGTAATAAATTGGTGACTAAGTGGTCTGGATGATGGAATTTGAAAGGAAGGGGAGGGAAGTGCCTCATACTATCCCCTTCATTCTCAATCTTCTTCGTCTCTCTCCTCTTTTTTCCAGTTTTTCACCGTTTTCCTCTTTTCTTTTTCGTTTTAGGCTTTGGTTCAAAAAGCAATTCAAGTGGTGGGACTAGGAGTCGTGAAATCAGAGCACACTGCAAAGTCCCTATTCATGCCAGTGGAATTTAGGGTTCGGTCTGATTCCTCTCATTCATTCTTTGCTTTTTGAATTTTTGTCATAATTTCATATTTGATTACGTGCTTGTCTTTGATTGATTTGCTTAGTTTTCATGTTTTCATATTTTCATACAATTTGCAGCAACAGAGGCAGAAATAAGAGGCTAAAAAAAGTGAGAAGCTCTTCAATTCCGATCGCGGATTCCCGGATAATCTCTACATTCCCTTCTTTCTACTATTTCTTTCTTTCTTATATATCCAATTTTAGTTCTTTTACTTTCTTTATTCACTCAGTGTTGGCTTTTCAGTTTAATTTGTTGTAATTCTGTTCGTTGAATTGTTTTTATTTTGCTAATAATTTATTAGTGCTTTATACAATTTATACTTTGATTATCTTATTCTTTCCTATGTAGGTAAAGTTTATAGGGTATGCCAGGGTAAGCAATATGTGTTTGTTTGGTGGTTAAATGGTACACATGATATACAATCTAATGCATTTTGTCTTTCTCTATGTTTTCTTGAGTTTTAGCTCATGGTACTAGTGATTGACTGATATGATTACTAAACCAAGAAGTCTAATAATCAAGTATGAATATGAATCTTGAAGATATGAACTCCAAGAACTTCGAACAAACAAGTAAAGAACTCGAACAAGGATATGGATTTATTCAAGAACACTCCTGAACCTTGAATAAAAACTCTACACTCTTAAAATCACTCCTGAAAATTAAGATGTTTAACACTAAGAACTTATCACTCCTGAAAAGTTATTAATGGTTTCAATTGTAAGCTTTAACACAAACAATCAAGAAGATGTATAAACACAAAATAAACTCTACTTTTTATTGAAAGAAACGCCTCCCTATATAGGGTACAACTTATGCTATTCTAACTAGGAAAACATAAACTTATACTACTCCTACTTTACTTTAGACTCCTAATTAGACTCCTAAAGATAACATGTACAAGTCACATGTTTATCTTTTTAAAACATTAAAACATAAAACATAAAGATAAACATAGCAATCCTAATAGAACTAGGATTCTATGTAGCAAGCAAGGAGTAATCCTACTTGAACTAGGATCCTCTTCACCCCTTTCCACGCCACCATCCATGCCATCATCCAAGTCCCATGTTAGCACACAAGCTAAGACTTGGTTCTTGTTCTTGATTTGGAACCCTAAAGTGTCCATGGTCAAGTTAATAGGCTCATGGTTAACAAGTGCCTTTGCATCCATATCATTCTCCCCCTCCACAAAAGAATTTGCCCTCAAATTCTCATCATCATAGTAAGGAGATAGATCACCCATTGAAAGTAGCACTTACATTCCATACTCATCTGGTAAATCAATTTTGTAAGCACTATCTCCAATGACTCCAACACCTCAAATGGTCCATCAGCTCGAGGCATAAGCTTGTTCTTCCTTTTGCTAGGAAACCTCTCTTCCTCAAATGTATCCATACAAGATCACCAACCTTGAACCTATGTTGTTTGCGCCCCTTGTTAGCTCTTGTCTTGTATTGGATGTTCATCTTTTCAATCCTTGTCTTTACTTGTTCACACGTTTTGTTGAATGCTTCTAACATCTTCTTTGCATCCATGTGTATCTCATGTTTAGGCATTGCAACAAAATCAATAGGAAGTAAAGGATTAATACCATAACTACCTCAAATGGTGAATGAGATGTAGTAGAGAATGTGCTCTATTATAAGCAAATTCTGCATGAGCAAGCTTGATATCCCAATCCTTTTGAGTCTTACTCACCAATCCCCTTAGCAAAGTCCCAAGTGCGATTTGTTACCTCAGTTTGCCATCTGTTTGAGGATGATGACTTGTACTAAAGAGTAACTTAGTACCTAGCATGCGCCACAACACCTCCAAAAATGACTTAGGAATTTAGAATCCCTATCAGATACAATGCTCCTTGGTATTCCATGTAGTTTAATGATCTCTCTAAAGTATAAATCAGCTACATGTGAGGCATCATCAGTTTTATGCATAGGAACAAAGTGAGCCATCTTAGAGAAACGATCCACACCACCATAATGCATCTTTCCCTCTTTGAGTTCGAGGCAACCCTACTATAAAATCCATGCTCACACTATCCCATGGTTGATGAGGAACTGGCAAAGGGTATAGAGCCTTTATGGAATGTACTCTTAGACTTTTGCAAGTAGCACAATGTGTAACCACCAAGTGAACATCTTTTACCATGTGTGGCCAATAGAAGTTTTCTTGTAATGTATCAAGAGTCTTTTCACTCCAAAATGTCCAGCAACTCCTCCACTATGAACCTCTCTCACTAGAAGTCTCCTCACACCACACTTAGGCACACATAATTTATTTCCTTTGAAAAGAAAACCTTCATGTAACACATAAGGACCTTCTTGTCGAACCATTTTCTCCTTGAAATCCACATCTTCATTGTATAACTCCTTTAGATGTTCGAACCCTAGGACTTGTGCATCCACAATAGTTAACAAATAGGAACGCCTAGACAATGCATCTGCTACTATGTTTGTCTTACCTTCTTTATACTTTGAAGAAAATGTGAATGATTGAAGAAACTCCACCCACTTAGCATGTCTATGATTGAGCTTTTGTTGGCCATGAATGTACTTTAATGCTTCATGATCAGAATGAAGATGAAAGGTTTTGGTCTAAGATAATGTGACCAATGATCTAATGCACGAACAATGGCATAGAATTCTCTATCATAGTTAGAATAATTGAGTTTAGCTCCACTCAATTTCTCACTAAAGTATGAAATTGACCTCTTTTCTTGCAATAGAACAGCTCCAATCCCTACTCCACTTGCATCACATTCCACTTCAAACAGTTTATGGAAATTAGGTAATGCTAAAACAGGTGCACAACATAGTTTACCTTTTATATCTTCAAATGCTTGTTGTGCTAAGGAAGTCCAAGTAAACTCTCCTTTCTTCATCAATTCTGTGATAGGTGCCATGATAGAAGAAAAGTTTCGAATGAACCTTCTATAAAAGGATGCCAAACCATGAAAGCTTCTACATTCAGATACATTCTTGGGTGCTATCCAAGTTGAAATTGCCTTCACTTTATCAGGATCAACATGTACTCCTTCTTGTGACACAATGTACCCCAAAAACGCCACTTTGTTTAAAAGGAACTCACACTTTTCTAACTTTCCATAAAGTTTTTGTTCTCTTAATTTCATGAAGAGTTGGCGCAAGTGAGCCAAATGTTCTTCCACACTCTTGCTATAGATTAGTATATCATCCAAATAAACAACCACAAATTTGTTAAGGAAAGGACGAAGTACCTCATTCATTAGCCTCATAAAGGAACTAGGCGCATTGCATAAGCCAAAGGGCATGACCATCCACTCATAAACCCTTGCTTGTCTTGAAGGTTGTTTTCCACTCATCTCCTTCCCTAATCCTCATTTGATGATAACCACTTCGAAGATCAATCTTAGAAAAGATTGAAGCACCATGTAATTCATCCAACATATCCTCCTAATCTAGGCAAGGAAACCTATACTTCACTGTGATGTTGTTTACTGCTCTACTATCTATGCACATCCTCCATGTTCCATCTTTCTTAGGAACTAAAAAGCTGGCACAGCACATGGACTCATACTTTCCCTTACATAACCTCTTTCAATTAGCTCTTCTATTTGGCGTTGTAACTCCTTAGAAGCCACTGGATCACATCTATAAGCAGGTTTGTTAGGTAATGGTGCGCCAGGAACAAGATCAATAGCATGTTCTATTCCTCTTAAAGGTGGAAGTCCTTGTGGTAACTCCTCCGGAAAAACATCTTTGAATTCATGCATCAAAGTTTCAAGTTGATCATTGTTATGTACCTTGATACTTGTAGTCACTTGCCTCACACCAAAGCATAAGCATACCTCTTCTCTACTTCATGCTCGAATTCTTTTGCATTTAGGAAATAACTTGGTGTCTTGGGTTGTTGTTTAGGCGCCACTTGAGTAGGGTTTAGAGGATGTAATCTAACCCTTTTTGAACCAACTAATACAGAATAGACATTGGTGTCCCCTTCATGAATAACCTTCCTATCAAATTGCCATGGTCTTCCAAGTAGAAGATGGCATGCACTCATAGGTAATATATCACACCATAGCTCATCTTTATAACTTCCAATAGAGAATGAAATAAGTGCTTGTTTCTTCACCCTCATGCCAGTGCTATCATCTAACCAACTCAATTTGTAGGGTTTAGGGTGTGCCCTTGTGATGAGATTGAGTTTGGACACCACTTCAGCTGCAATAACATTAGTGCAAGAACCACTATCTATTATTACATTACATGTATACTCACCTACCTTGCATCTGGTATGGAAAAGATTCTCCCTTTGTGCCATGTTAGGTGTATGATCCACATGTAAGGTGCGCCTAACCACTCCAAGAATCCTTGAATCATCTTCTGCAAAAGCATCCTCTTCTTCATCATCTTCTCCCATGCTTTGCTCCTCTTCAGGGATGAATTCATACATGCTTTCTTCCTCTTGTAAGGCTAAGTATTGCCTCATGGTAAGTGCTTTCTTGGTAGGGCAATTACTTGCTATGTGTCCTCTTCCTTGACACTTGAAGCATTTTCTCAACTCCTCAAACTTCTCCTTAGGCACGACCACTTTAGTTTTCTCCATAGTAGTGTCCTCCTTAGGTGTAGTGTTAGTTTTAGGACCTTCGGACCACCTTGTATAGGAAGTAGTAGCCTTCCCTTTTGTGTTAGGATCATACCTAGGTGTGTAGATGCCCTTAGGTTTCTCCTCTTTGTCATGCTCTTCAAACTTCATAGCTAACTTAGTCACATCCTCGAAAGAATGGTAAGTAGAAACTTCAACCCTCCTAGCTATGTTTCTATTCAAACCTTTAATGTACCTTGCTGTTTTGTGCTTCTCTTTCTCTTCTATATCACATATAAGGCCTAGCTTCTCAAACTCCATAGTGTATTCATGTACACTTAGATCACTTTGGCTTATTGACGTAAGCTTTATGAACTGCCTTTGTTCATAATCATCCGGCAAAAACTTATCTTTAAGCCTCCCATTCAATTTCTCCCAACTACATAGTTTGGTTTTGTTTTTCTTGGCTCTTTGTTGCAATCCTTCAAGCTAAATCCCAGCATATTTCGTGAGTCTTATTGCAGCCACCTTGAATTTCTTTCGATCATCGAAACCCCTATACTCACTCACCTTTTCTAGTTGGCGAATCCACTCTAACAAGTCCTTAGGCTTGCCTTCACCAGTGTAGTCATCAAGTTTCAATCCTTTATCATCTGGATAGGCGTTCTTGGTTGGTTTTGAGTCACCTTCATCCCCTTCATCCTCCGAATGTATGCCTATGTAGGACGCACTATTAGGATTGAGTTTCTTGGTTATTATGTCCGCAATAGCATCGAGTCTTGTCTCCATCCTTCCCATGTGATGCCGTGATTCAGCTTGTGATTTTGCTAACTCACTCATCTGTGTGCGTGTCTCATTTGTTGTTTTTGCTAGTTCACTTATGTGTGTGCGTGACTCAGTTGAAGCAGGAGCCAAGTCACTCATAGCCATCGAAAGCTTGTCCATCTCGGACGTCATGTTTAATGTGTCTCCAAGTACCTCCCACACCTTTCTTGATCCTAAAGATTGGATCTTGATGTAATCTTGGATGTACAAAGTGGAATCTTGAATGGTTTACCCCTTCTTGAACCTTGTCGTGACAATCTTGAAGTGTCAAGATAGGTTCTTGGTAACCAAAGATCAAATCTTGTAATGTTCAAACCTTTCTTTCTTTCGTTGTCTTTGGATCTTTCTTGTTATGAGAATCCTTTCTATCCTCTCCTCCCTGGAAAACTGATACCACTTGATATGATTACTAAACCAAGAAGTCTAATAATCAAGTATAAATATGAATCTTGAAGATATAAACTCCAAGAACTTCGAACAAACAAGTAAAGAACTCGAACAAGGATATGGATTTATTCAAGAACACTCCTAAACCTTGAATAAAAACTCTAAACACTCTTAAAATCACTCCTGAAAATTAAGATGTTTAACACTAAGAACTTATCACTCCTGAAAAGTTATTAATGGTTTCAATTGTAAGCTTTAACACAAACAATCAAGAAGATGTATAAACACAAAATAAACTCTACTTTTTATTGAAAGAAACGCCTCCCTTATATAGGGTACAACTTATGCTATTCTAACTAGGAAAACATAAACTTATCCTACTCCTACTTTACTTTAGACTCCTAATTAGACTCCTAAAGATAACATGTACAGGTCACATGTTTATCTTTTTAAAACATTAAAACATAAAACATAAAGATAAACATAGCAATCCTAATAGAACTAGGATTCTATGTAGCAAGCAAGGAGTAATCCTACTTGAACTAGGATTCCTCTTCACCCCTTTCCACGCCACCATCCATGCCATCATCCAAGTCCCATGTTAGCACACAAGCTAAGACTTGGTTCTTGTTCTTGATTTGGAACCCTAAAGTGTCCATGGTCAAGTCAATAGGCTCATGGTTAACAAGTGCCTTTGCATCCATATCATTGACTTACAAGTATTCCAAAGGTGTGCTTTTAGATTAGTTAGGGGAAAACATTAAGGAGTCTGCAAGATATTACTCTCAACAGCATCACAAAAACCTAATGCTCGCCGACGATAAGCACATTTTTAAAGATATACCTGTGGAAGGCAATTATATTTGCTGACAAGAATTCTATGAGAGTTGATAGATGGGCAAAATTATCCTTAAGAAGTTGTACAATTGAATTTTTAATGTAATGTGCAAAATTTCTTTTGTCAACGATGAGTTTGTGACAGTTTTTTTTCTTTTTTGTTTTCCATATCACTCTAATTCCAGGAACTCTCCGTAAGTTGTGGGCATATTTTTTTTGTTTGTCGACTTCGAATATTAGCAAAGTAACACTAATAGCTCACTAGATTATTGGTAGAGAATGAAAATCTAGGACCATTCTGCTAATATCCTAATCTCCTTTCAAGTGCCATATTAGTAATTAATTTTTGTTCATACATCAGGAATCTTTTAGTGAAGTGATCGTAACACCATATAGACCAGTTCAGTATTGTTGTCCTAACTGCATACTTGAGTTTTAACTCTACGTACTTTTAGGTAAATTCTCTCGTCAAAGGAAGGACATACAAACGTTTAGCCGAAGGAAGATATCTTGTTTAGCTCAATTGGCTGAGGAACCACCTCTTGTTTTGCCTGGACGAGCAATAGTAGAGCCTGGTTATAAGGCTTGGGATGGTCTGAAGCCTATTTCTATTCTTGGATCTACTGTTTCTGTTGGTACTCAGGTAAACTTTATACGACTAGATGTGAAAGTTGTACGGGACTGAAGGTGAAACAAACATGTATATTTTTCTCATATCTCTTACTATAATTTCTTTGAACAACTTAAACAGCTTCGCAACTCTGAAAGTTGTTAGCTTTTTTTTTTTACCTTTTATCTCAAGGATGGACATGGATACTCATTTTCATTTTTTGTATCCTTTGGTTATGTAATAGAAACTCTTTTTTCCCCATGTTACACCATGGTCTGAACTTCTCTTGCAGGTTTTGCCGACTCTTATTCATCTTGCAATGGTCATGGATTACGCTGCAGATGGAGAGCTCTTTGAATGAATATGTGATGCCGGTAGATTCAGGGAGGATGAGTTATTGAACCTTCTTTCTTGGTAGAATATTTCAGAAGATCTTTTTTAAAATTTCAATACATAATAAGCACGTATTAATGTTTATTATTATTATTATTATTATTATTATTATTATTATTATTATTATTATTATTATTATTATTATTATTATTGTTATTATTATTATTATTATTATTATTATTATTATTATTATTATTATTATTATTATTATTATTATAGTAGCATCTTTATGTGTACTATTTGTTGTTATTTTATTTTGAATAGCCTTATAGATAATCGAGTTTCTTATATATGATATTGTGATATATGGATATCTTCACGTGTTTAAATGGGCATCTTGCACTTGGAGCTTTCTTCTGGTGCCTCTTTTTTAATGTAAGAGATGAAAAGTGATATAATCTTAAACCTAATAAACCTTTTTGGTATGTATAGTGTTACAGTTTGTAGGTAGCTTTAGAGGACATTGATGGGTTATTATGTCAATATATAATTCTCATATTTGTGGCCTTAGCATGCACATTGAATCTCAGAAGCAACTAGATCTGACTACAATTATTCAACACTGACTTTTTGATAAAGGCCATGTTTTAATGATTAGCATAACAAGAAACTCTATAACAATGAAAGTACATTTGATGGCGATTAGGGTACGTAGGTTTAGAATAGTCATCACATTTGCCACACCCGTCTTTAATACAACAAATTATTTAATGATGAAATTTATCCTTATGATTTATATCGAACCTTGCTGAAAGCAAGGTTGGAGGAACGATTGCATTGGCAAATAGCATGAAGAATCCCCCCCCCCCATTTGCACTGAATTTTTGTCATAATTCCTTTTAATTTTTGTGGTTATTTTTTAGGTATAATAATGTTCGAACTATGTAATGATATGGGTTAGTTTCAATTGTTCATCAACATTTATCTTTCTCTTTCCTTTAATTTATCATTTTCTTTTTCTTTGCGTTGCTTAATTGTTATTGTCACTCGCAAACTAAACTTTTCTTCCTTCTGTTTCAATTTCGCAGCTACATAGTGTCAGGGTAATAACTTCATTCTCATTCCTTCGATTAGATCTTAATTTTTGTAAGGTTTTGTTTGTGTGTGTTGTGTGTTGCTGAATGCTGATATGATCTAAAGCAATCTACTTTTTATCTTCTGTTCTCTAACTATTTTTCAGCTCTTAGAACGTTTATTCTACAGGTGCAGAAATGTGCGCGGGAGTTTGGGGGATTTGAGCTCACTAATTTATCATCTAAAACAATATATGCTTCTGGGTGATTTTTTTTATGGTTTTGGCTTCGTTTTTTTATCGGAAAGTTTATGATTAGTAGTAGTATTCACAGTCATGTAGTCATCTTAGTGTGTTAAGAACTTATATTATGCCATTTTATTATGCCTTATAATATTAGGATGTATTTGCCTAACAATATTATATTTCATGTAATTTCCAATTTCCTCAAGTAAGAGGTTTGTGAAGTTAAAATCTTACTCTTTACTTTGATAAGTTAGACTGTTAATGAACATGAAATAAAAAAGGGTTTAAGGATAGGAGACAATCTGTTGTAGCAAAATCAAAGTTCCACCTCTAATATTTCTCAAACCTCTTAAACATATTTAAGTGAATAATTAACATAATTGTTGGAACCCAAGGGAACACTCAAGAAGGGGGGGGGGGTTGAATTGAGTGGTGAAATCTAATCGTTTTTCGCAAAAATCCTTTTACGGCTCAGTGCCAGGCTCTGAGCCAAACACTCGAAAATCGCTAATTTACGTTTTTGCGAATAATAAACTTAAAAGATATTAGATTTGACACAAGATATAACATGGTTTAATCTCACCTCTGAGATCTACGTCCACAAGAAACAAAAACTCTTTTATTTCTTTGAATCCTAAAATATCAAACTCTTGATACAATACGATTCCCCTCACTACTAACCCTAGTAATGACTCCCAACACTTAACTCTAAGTGTTGACACTCTCTATAATGTAAAAGTTACAAGAAAGAATGATCCTCAATGATGTGCTTCTTAGTCAAGCAAATAGAGGACAATTACAATTAAGAAATAGTAACTTAAACCTAACTAGCTCAGTGCTATGCTCAGTGCCAAGGAATTAGTTTTCAGCTTTTAATTAGACTCGATTTTTCTCTCTGAAAACGTGAGATTTAAAAGTGAATTCTGATTCCCTTTTATAAGACTTGTTTAGGACGAAAATCACTTAAAAATATCTTTATCTTTTAATCCTTGATTTAAGGGATAAAACATTATCTTTTTTCTATCTTTATCTTTTAAACAGAAAAGATAAGTTTTCTTATAGATTCTGTTTTTCAACTCACTAATATTTTTCAAACCAAAATCTATTTGTAAACAGTTTTGAAAATAAAATCTTTCCAAATCTTGCGGATTTTATCAAAACAAATTTTATTCAAATCTTTTAAAACTCGTTTTATATAAAAACATGTTTTTACAAAATCTTTTTCAAACTGTTTTTATCAAAATCTTTTCTAAAACTCGTTTTATAAAAACACGGTTTTTATAAAATCTTTTTCAAAACTTGTTTTTATCAAAATCTTTTCTAAACTCTTTTATAAAACAGTTTTTATAAAATCTTTTTAAAACTTGTTTTATAAACGAATTTAAAAATCTTTTCTTTAAAAACTCGTTTTCCTAATCCCTTTTGATTTATGATTTTGAAAACTTATTTCCTTTTTTATATAGAAATATAATTTTAATATAATTATTTACTTTCTTAACTCAAAGAAGATATAATTACATTAACTTTATATTTCTATATTAAGCACATTGCATATACTAAGCATATTACATTTTAATCTAAAGTTACTATTCTAAGAAATTATAAACTCGAACTTCATTTTGATTCTTCTTTTCTTCAAAGTCTTCGTTTCAATTTCTTTCTTCATGCATCTGTTGCAACTGTTACATACTTTCATGCTACAACATATTATATTAATTTTCATCATCAAAACATAACATGTGCATAAAACATAACATGTACATGCACAACAAATTCCCCCTTTTTGATGATGACAAACCATAAATATAATATTGTTAAATAAACATTTGTTCCCCCTGAAAGTATGCATATTGACTTTTGTTCCCCCTAAAAATGCATGGATTATTCACCCTTTATAGAATCTATCCGTACATCAGATTAATAGCATTCAATTATTCACTTTTGTCCCACATGCTCATTTATATTCAATTCACATTAGCTCAACCTAGGATATCATCAAGACACAAAGTCAATATTATATACCTTCTTTTCCCCCTTTTGTCATTCTCAAAAAGTCATAAAGACAAAAAAACATTCACACAATCAAAAAGTTTAAAATAATCCAATAGCTCAACTAAATAAGCTAGTGATGCTGGTGCTACAACCAACACCAATTCACAATCTTCAGAATAATCCAAAATAACATCCAAAAGTATCGAAAACAGTTTTAACAAAAAATTTGTCCAAAAACTACAAGGAATATGCAAAGATACAGAGTAGAACTGGGATCAAAGGAAAGGTGTTTATGGTTTAGACATAAGCTGGCGATGTCGCTGTGCCGCAAGTGTATCACTAGCACTCCAAAATTTCAGCAGGATTTTCCACAGACAAAGTTATCACGATTTCGTTCACAGTGGAGGAGAGAAGAAAATTTTTGGAAATTTCTAGGTTGTTATAGAATTGACAAACCTCCTCTTCATATAAAGCATCATTAAAAACGAGTAATTTTTCCCACCCATGATTTTGAATAGATTCTAGAAGAATACTAGAAGGCTTAATTACCTAGCCACTCGGTGGGAAAGATCCGACCGGATAACACTCTAACAGACGCCGAAACTCGTGGGCGTTTAGAGGAGGAGGGAGGGTCGTTCGTATTTGTGAGGTGGTAGCAGCGGAAGTCATCGGAATTTTCCGGTTGGATGTTCGAGTGGTGGGTTTGTTACGGGTTTTTTTTTTTTTTTTTCGTGGCCAGCGTTTTGAGGCGAAGGTTTTGACGGGGGTGTCAGAGTTAATGGGGGATGGGTTTACTTGTTTGGTTTAAGTTGGTGGTGAGATTGTGTTTGGGCTTTGAGTTCACTATGCACCTCTAACAACCTTGCATACATTTTTAAAAAAAAATTTTGAAAACCAATTTTTGAAATTATTTTAGTTTTATCAAAGCAACATCAATGTATATTTTTATAAACATGATACTTTTATTGGAGTTTTTCATGGAATTTTCTTAAAGCAACTTAGGTGTCAATTATCAGGACAACATCAATAGCCTTTTCAGGAGTCTTGGATTAAATCAAAAATCTGACTTAGTGTAGATATAATCTTTCGAACTCTTGAGCATGTAAAGGGTCAAATAAGCACATAAATCAACTAAGTACCAGAAATCAAACCCAAAGCTAATCTAAGTTTTTTCAAATCTTTCACGAACAAGTGGTTTAGTGAAAATATCAGCCATTTGGTCTTCAGTACAAATAAATTCAAGGGCTACCTTTTTCTACAAGATTACTTGTTGTTTTAGGAACCCATATTTGCTTGGGTCCTTTTTTCTTACGTTGAGCATCTAGTATGTCTTTCCTAACCCAGATTTGAGTAACATGTTTGACATTCTTTGCAATTCGATTTTTCTTTTTGTTGCAGTCGTCAATTAGATGACCATTATTTCCACAAAAATTGCAAATTAGATATTCAGGAAGGCCCACGTATTTTCTCTTTCGAAAGTCTCTTTCGAAGGTTCTGGCACTGAGCCTGGCACTGGGTTGCTGGTCAGTATATCCTAATCCAGTTTTGTTCATGTTGTTTGTGGTGCAAGTTAAGTAATTTAGAGCATTCATCCCATTAGTCCATTTTTCGTGCATCTTTCGAGCAATAGAAAGTTGTGATTCCAAAAATTCAACTGAGGTATTTAAATCACTACTTCTTTTTCGGGAAGTCTCTAAGTCTCTTTTAACTTTATCCAACTCTTCTCTTATCTTTGCATCACTAGGCAGCATTAGTGGAACAATTCTAGATTGTTGTCTTGAGTTCTTAAGATCATTCAACTCGTGATTTAATTTTTCAATTTGTTCCTCAAGACTAGATTTTTCAGCTTCGAACTCAGTGACTGGCACTGAGCTATTTACGAGATTATCAACTAGAGTCTTTTCTTGTTTTAGTGTGTTTATCTCTAAGTCTTTCTCGTCAATCCTTTTCATAGAGTTTTGTTTTCTTTCAGTAATTCCTTATATTCTGTTTCTAATCCAATTTTTAGCCTGGTCAAATTTTTTATTTCCTTTTCATGTATCAAAATTATCATTCATGTTTTGACAATCATCAATTACGTTTTCAAGCATGTACAAGCTTACTTTTGGAAAGAAGATGAATTGAAGGTTTTAAAGAAGTTAGACTTACCTCACTGTCTTCTTCCTCTTCAAGAGGGTTCGAACTTTTAGCCATCAAGCATAGATGCGAGTCGTCATGGCTCAGTGCCGTCTTCAGAGTTGTCTGTACAGCATTCAGACATAATTTTGCTTCGTGGCTCTGAGCCGGCACTGATCCTCGTCAGAATCCGAGTCTCCCCAGACTGCCGCAATCATAGCTTTCTTGTACTCTTTCTTCGACTGCTCTCGTTTTTCCTTAGGCTTTTCTTCAATCCACAAAGGACATTCTTTAATCCTGTGATCGAACTCACCACACTTGAAACAACCAGAGTTAGTAGCACTTTTCTTAGGGTTAGAAGTAGTGCCTTTACCTTTGAAGTTTCCACTTCTCCTGAAGTTGTTGCTCCTGTTCTCTTTTAAGAAATTTTGAAACTTTCTAGTTAGAGACGCTACTTCTTATCACTTTCACTATCATCCGTTTCTACTTCAGTTTTTAAGGCCAACCCTTTATTCTTTGGTTCATTTGATTTAAGATCTAAAACAAGTTCATGGGTCATTAAAAACCAATTAGTTGTTCTAGTGAGAGTTTTGTTAGATCTTTAGCCTCTTGAATAGCAGTGATTTTGGGAAGCCATTTATTAGTCAAACTTCTTAACACTTTTCTAACTAAATCTTCAGAAGAATAGATTTTTCCTAAGGATCTTAGTTCATTAGTTATTAGTGTGAATCTGGTAAACATATCTTTAATAGATTCGTCCTTATTCATTGTAACAATTCATATTCATGGACTAGTAAATCGATCCTAGACTGTTTTACCTCGTTTGTACCTTCATGGGCCAATTCCAGTGTGTCCTAGATTTCCTTAGCAGTAGTAACGCCGAGATTCTTGAATATTCATCAGGTCCAATTCCAGATTGGAGAATACTCATAGCTTTGTAATTCTTTTCGGCTTTCCTAGTCAACAGAATTGTACTCATCTTCCTCCTTGTCGACAGGTTTCCTTCATCATCTTTGTTTTGAATAGGAAGAGGTCCAGTCTTTATGATTCTCCAGCATTGAAAATCAGAACCTTGAATGTAGATCCTCATCCTAGTCTTCCACCATCCATAATCATTCCCGTTGAAAACTGGACACTTGGAATACTTGTCACGATAGTCATCTTGTGTGTTCATGATTTCTATTCTCTAGATGTTAGTCTTACGAGAATAGCCTGCTCCGATACCACTTGTTGGAACCCAAGGGAACACTCAAGAAGGGGGGGTTGAATTGAGTGGTGAAATCTAATCGTTTTTCGCAAAAATCCTTTTACGGCTCAGTGCCAGGCTCTGAGCCAAACACTCGAAAATCGCTAATTTACGTTTTTGCGAATAATAAACTTAAAAGATATTAGATTTGACACAAGATATAACGTGGTTTAATCTCACCTCTGAGATCTACGTCCACAAGAAACAAAAACTCTTTTATTTCTTTGAATCCTAAAATATCAAACTCTTGATACAATACGATTCCCCTCACTACTAACCCTAGTATGACTCCCAACACTTAACTCTAAGTGTTGACACTCTCTATATGTAAAAGTTACAAAAAGAACGATCCTCAATGATGTGCTTCTTAGTCAAGCAAATAGAGGACAATTACAATTAGAAATAGTAACTTAAACCTAACTAGCTCAGTGCTATGCTCAGTGCCAAGGAATAGTTTTCAGCTTTTAATTAGACTCGATTTTTCTCTCTGAAAACGTGAGATTTAAAAGTGAATTCTGATTCCCTTTTATAAGACTTTTTAGGACGAAAATCACTTAAAAATATCTTTATCTTTTAATCCTTGATTTAAGGGATAAAACTTTATCTTTTTCTATCTTTATCTTTTAAACACAAAAGATAAGTTTTCTTAGATTTTCTTTTTCAACTCACTAATATTTTTCAAACAAAATCTGATTTTGTAAACACGTTTTGAATAAATCTTTTTCCAAATCTTCGATTTTATCAAAACATAATTTTATTTCAAAATCTTTTTAAAACTCGTTTTATATAAAAACATGTTTTACAACAAATCTTTTTTCAAAACTTGTTTTTCTCAAAATCTTTTCTAAAACTCGTTTTATAAAAACACGGTTTTTATAAAATCTTTTCCAAAACTTGTTTTTATCACAATCTTTTCTAAAACTCGTTTTATAAAAACACGGTTTTTATAAAATCTTTTTCAAAACTTGTTTTTATTAAAACGCAATTTTTAGAAAATCTTTTTCTTTAAAAACTCGTTTTCCTAATCCCTTTTGATTTTCTGATTTTGAAAACTTATTTCCTTTTTATATAGAAATATAATTTTAATATAATTATTTACTTTCTTAACTCAAAGAAGATAATAATTACATTAACTTTATATTTCTATATTAAGCACATTGCATAATACTAAGCATATTACATTTTAATCTAAAGTTACTATTCTAAGAAATTATAAACTCGAACTTCATTTTTGATTCTTCTTTTCTTCAAAGTCTTCGTTTGTCAATTTCTTTCTTCATGCATCTGTTGCAACTGTTACATACTTTCATGCTACAACATATTATATTAATTTTCATCATCAAAACATAACATGTGCATAAAACATAACATGTACATGCACAACAATAATAATGTAGTTAGAACATATTTTATTTTATTCGTTCCACTAATTAAGCAACGTATGATAAAATGATTATAGAATTTTAACATAAAAGTTTACCAACTTAAATTATGACGATAATTTATAATTTACGATTTCATGAGTTAAACAAGAAGGCTAATGTAGTTGTTAATTCACTAAAGTACAAAATGTCAACATTGCATCAAAATTTTACTAAGCCACGTTTAAAAGTGTTAGTGTGGAAATATTTCTGATTTTTGGATTGGGAAACAAAAAGGGAGGAAAAGAAAGCCATGGTCAACACCCCCATTAATGGTGCCTTCTTCCTCACCCTCCCATGGCCATTTGGCACTCATGCCTTCACTCTCTTCTTCTTCTCCAGTCAAAATCTGTCACCAATCCCTCACCATTGCTTCTTCAAGCTAGAATTTCAGATTATTTACTCCAACTTCTCCCTCCCAACCACTGATTTTAGGCTCCCAACTTCCCTATAAATAGCCATGGAGATTCAACACCAAGAACACACCAACAAAAACCTTCATCCTCTCTTCTCTCACTAATCAGAATTTCAGTCAATAATCGCCGGAAAAAAAAGGGTGACTAAAGGAACCCAAAAAGAAAACCCCATATTCTCTCTCTCTCCTCTGTTCGGGATTTCAAACACCACCACCACCAATTGCCACCTCGCACAACACCTGCGTTGCGCCCCCTTGCCTCGGCCGTCGCTCGCTGGAGCTCCGCCGACCACCAGCACCCTCGCGTTTTCTCTCTCTATCTTCCGTCGCACTACCTCTCGCTCCTCTTCTTCGTCGCGTACTGCTGTACCGCGCTCACCACCCGCGACCCGCGCCACACTGCCGGAGACTGACGTCGCTGACCGCCATTGCTCGCCGCCGACCACCGAAGCCGGCGTCCGTTCCTCAATCGTGATTGTCGTTCTCCCTGCTCCTAGTAGCAGAGGTGACGTTTTGTTTTCTCCTTTTAATTTCCGATTTCCTTAGTTTATAATTCAAGCCCAAGTTTAATTCTTTAGTTAGTTATTTAGTTTGGGCCTAAGAGAATACTTTTGGACCAGAACTTAGGTGTTTATAAATCTGAATTTTACTATGTTGGGCTAAAAAGATAGTTTAAACTTGTTGTATGGACTTGTCATGTTATATTCATGGACTGATTTAGTTATTTTTTTTTAAACCACCTAACTTATTTACTAAAACTATGTTTGGGCTATAATTCCTAATTACTATATATGTCGTTTGAGTTAACTAAAACTAATTAAAACTAATTCGTTAAGCTTGTTGTTTATAATTGAGTTTAAGTTATGAGTACTTCACTAATCCTTAAGTTTACTTATAATCACTAGTTACTTGACTTATTAGGTTTTAAATGATTAAGTTTTATGATAATAATGTTAATGGATCTATTATAACTTTAAACATAATTAATTTATTAATGGACGACTAATTAGTTGTTAACTATGAACTAGAATAATGTTATGTTTTCGAAAGGTTATATAATATGTAGTAATATAACTTTAATGTTTCGATAATTCTAAAAGTGTAACTGAACGAGTTATTTCACCTAGTTACTGGTTAAAGAGTCACTTTAATTAAAAAGTTATTAACAATTAAGAAATAATGACCTTTAAGGAGACCTTTACGACGTTATAATGGCTGCTATAACCTTAATAAGCGCAAACTAATATTTAGACTTAAAAGCTAAATAACGAAACATTCATTAATAAAACTATTCTTGAATAGATTAAGGAAGATAAAGGATATTACAAGCCTCCCCCGGCTATCAAGGTTATTAAGCAGGAATTCAGGTAACGTCTACTGATAACACCCGCATTCCCCTTCGAAGTATGTTTTATGATCATGATTAATATTATGTTTTATATATGGATTGCGGGAAATGAAATGTTTTATGATGGTTATGATGATACGATGCTATGAAATGATGATGATGATGTTATGATGAAATGAAAGAATATAATTATTCATGATGATTATGATATGCTTAAAAGCAATGAAACATGATAAATTCAAGTAAAAGACGGTTCTTGGCAGTATTATGTTATCCCGGGTCGTGCACGTACCTTCCGGCCGGTTAATCACCTTCCGTGTAGTGAGGGTTATTGTCATCGGGTGGCACCGCGCATTCTGGGCAAATAACGTCACCTTTCGTTTAGTGAGGGCTTTTGTCCTCGGGTGGCTGCCTTCCGTTTATGATGTTACTATGTTTTGGGGAGACGTTCCTTCCGTTGTACTAGCCAAGTTACTAAAGTAAAAGATATATGATGATGAACATGATAAAGAAGATAATGTAATATGATATGATATGTTTGTGAAATGGTTTTACTTATTCTCTTCTCCCTGTCTATAAATAAAATGATGTGAAATGAATTTACGATGTTAGAGTAGTATGTTACTGAGCCTCGGCTCACGACGTTTTGTTTTATGTTTTAGGTACCGATGGTGACAACGGGATGGCGTAGCAGTGAGGATTTAATTAATATCTAGATTATATAGACTATCATGGTTTTAATTTAAGTTTATGTCAAAACTCTGACGAGTAACTAAGTTTCTATTAATCAAGACTAATGTTGGATCCATATTATGCTTCATGTTATAAAATGTTTAAGTTTATGATTTTATGTCGCCTTGTATTTTCCTTATGGAAAGTACGGCGGTAACGCGCCGACTATCTAGGTTCCGCTGCTAATAATCGATTAATTAACTTAACAACGACGATTAGAGGTCGGGGCGTTACAGCTACGATTGATACATATCAATATTTCACAAATTTAGTGCTTAAGAAATTACGATTTACACTACCAACAACATGAAATAACGATATATTTAGTTCTACAAACTAACAATAATCAAACAATAACAATTCAAGATAAAATATGTTCGTTGCAAGCAATATGAAGTCATGAGCTATATGTTTTTGTCTATAAATACAAAAATTATGATATGAAAACCTTTTCCTTTATAATTACAACTTTATAAGTGTGTACTAGCTAAAACTTATCATGCCTTAAGCTAAATGATGATAATAATGTTTATGCTTAAATAGTTTTTTATTATTGTAGAATCATTATTTAACTTAAATTTTGGATTGCTCAAGAGTCTTCACCCAAATTTCCAACTTCAAAAAGCAGAAGATTAGGAAAATACATACAATTACGAAAGAGGTAGAGCTACAATACTTTTATGAAAAGGACAATATTTTCTAGAGTGACTTTGGCTTGTATCACTCAAAATTTCTATTTCGTATTTAACAATTTAACTATTTGGGAAAACGTGTATTTTTCTTTGATTTTGAATATCTTACTCATAAAATTGAAGTCGATTAAAATCTCTAGCACTCATATCTAATTAAAATAAATGCTGAAAATTATTGTCGAAAATTTCTCATGAAAAGTAAATCATTAGCTCATTATGACGTCGAATAATTTGAAGTAATACTATACTAGATTCACTAATCTGGAAGATCGTACATATTGCTCCCATGTCATTGGTCTCGTGTTTGGTCATTTTGGAAGCTCTCATTGTTGAATTATATTTTGTTTTTCGAGATATATGTAATTTTATAAGAAAATAAAGTTTATCTATTAATTTACTAATTCATTTATATGACTCCCACGATCACGACCTAAAAATTATTGTCAAATTATGATGTAGATAGTATAATTTCTTTCAATATACCTCTCATTTTACTAGATTATATTTTAATAATAGGATATTTGCTCTCTACTAGATACATAAACGTCATTTAAACCTTCTAAATACGATACTTTGAGGTCGCGCGTAGGCGTAGCGTGCGGTGCACCAACTAGTAATATAAAATTTAAAACATAAGGATTTTGAAACAAGGCAAATATATACTTCCTCCGTTTCTAAATAAGTGCAACATTTCTTGTTTGCACGTTTGCCAATGCATTATTTTAACCATTAATATCTTCAATTATCAATAAGTAAAAATTATAAAAAGTTGATATTAAAAAAATTCACATCCAAACGAATCTAACAAGATCCCACATGAGTATGTTTTTCCTAAAATGTAAATCACCAAAGCTAATTAAAGTTTAAACTGTGAATAGTAAACACTATGCAAATGTTGCACTTATTTAGAAACGGAGGAAGTAGATAAAATTTTAGTAAATTCTAATGATTGACCCCACTTTGATGCTACTATTGATTTCGATTTGTTGGATGAACGACCTCCACAACAAAAAAAAAAAAAAAAAAAAAGATGAGAAAAGAAAGGCAATAATGTTTGGCTCATCCACTCATCTCTCTCCTTTGGCTAGGAAGTTAACCCAACCCAAGTGAGGTACAAAAATTGCAGAAGAAATGGTAATAGCAGCAGCAACAACAGCAGCTATTCCTGCTCTTCAATCTCCATTTGTATGTTCCACTCGCAAACTTTCTGCTTTCAACTCTTCTTCTTCCCTGTCACACGCTACATTGCTCAGAAATCCACGCTCACCCACTACTACTTATCCATGCATTCGAGCTATTGATCTTGATCAAAACACAGTATATAAACTTCTCCCCATTTCATCAATTTTCTTACATATTTGACTCATAATTCTGACTATAGCAGCTTTTGATTTTTATTGCAGATAGTAGCAATTTCAGTAGGTTTTGTCAGCGTTGCTATTGGGATTGGCATTCCTGTCTTTTATGAAACCCAAATTGACAGTGCTGTAAGTTTTTTACTGTCAAAAAGAAATTGTGCGTGTTAGAAATGTTTCAGTATCCATGTCAAATCTTCTACACTTTGATTTGGGACAAAATTATGGAAAATATTCATGAATTGAGCGTTGCGGATACTTGATAGTATACCCGTGTGGCCGTGTCTAACATGGTACCTAAGCCGAGAAACATGGGCCTTATTTATCTTTTGGACTTGCATAATGTGGAATTTAGCGCCATTCTTACTCTGACTAGTGAGTAGTGACTCGATCATTTTCATTTTCCTTGCGATATTTTTTGTTGATTTTCACATATCGTACTGCCATTCTGTATTTCAGTGGATGTTTACTCTATGGGGTGTTTATTTAGAGGGACAAGTATTTTGGTTGAGATTTGAAAAACTCACGAAATGTGAGTGTAATCACTGTCTCACATTGAACATGACAGAAATAAACAACTTAATAACCTTGAGAAGTTATTAAGTCTATTGGTTTTATGATGGAATCTTGCCAAGCTTATATGTGGTGAATTGATGCTTATTACAATGTTTCTTGTCAATTTTTTTTTCCAGCAAAAATAGGGGTCAAAATTAAAAAAGAACACAAAATTGTTAGTGGGGGAATTTAAAGGGAGAAAGAATTTGAGATTCTTTTCAAAAAATCTATGAAATAAGTGAGCCTGGCCCCTGTTTTGTTTTTTGTAATGTTCAAACTAGAAATGTGGCGTGTTCTTTTGACATTATAAAGTGATAGAGAATATATTTAAGACAATATTTTTTCATTGCTTAGGATATATTTGTATAATCCCTATATAGTTTGGATTCCTAGGTTAGGATTATTACAATTTATTTTGTAAACACTATATATATTGATCAATCGGAATACTCCAAGATTGAGGAGTTTTCCCAAATCTAGCATAAAGGTTGCTTGAGACTGAATTTGCTTGGTTGTTGTAGGCAAAGCGAGATAATACACAGCCTTGCTTTCCCTGCACTGGCTCTGGGGCTCGTAAGTTTCTACTTTCATCTCCATGTTCTTGAAAGTTGTTGAAATTTGTGTTCAAAGAGCTGCCCTTTATGTGTAGGTCCATTATCGTCTATTAGACTCCATGTAAAAAAAGTCAAAATTGGAGTTCAACATTATCATTGTATTTGGCAAGTCAGAAGATTAAAATCACAACTGACAATAACAAAAAGAAAATATAAATGCTCTTTTATCCAACACTGTCAGTCTATCATTACTATTTGTTGTTGTCAATTGCTTCTTAATCAACAATTTTCCGCTGCAACTTATGTATGGTGCTGTATGTTGTTGGTTATGGCTATGTGCTATTGGAACCAGAGACTAAAGCTGTAATGCATATATTAGTTGGAAATCGTTGTCCCCGTCAGTAAAGTTGTTCAAAATTGAGATTTTGATAATATGTATTGGTTGTTGGACCTAACAATGTTTTTCTCTTCCTAGAAAGATGTAGGTTTTGCTTAGGGACAGGCAATGTGACAGTAGAACTTGGTGGGGATGAGAAGGAAGTATCTAAATGCATCAATTGTGATGGCCTTGGTACCCTGACATGCACCACATGTCAAGGCTCAGGAATTCAACCTAGGTATCTTGATCGAAGGTATGCTTCATGTGCCTTTTCTCCTGTATACTGAAACTTATGAGTAAATATGATGGTTATGACTAATAATTTCTAGTGTCTTTGGTCCCAGTGTGCTACTCCAGTTCAGATTTTGTAAGCATATATTTGATCTGTGATCACAGCATATGTTGCTATTGGTTCTGTAAGTTAGGTAAATAATGATCCATGTTTATCCCCCCGTCGCAGCTCTTAGTGGGCTAGACACCTTTCATACTACACGAAAATGGATATAAAAGTGAAAGTTTCAATTAAAATTACAAATTATCACGAATGGTAGTAATTTAACTAGGAGAAAGTTCAAATATCAAGTATATTTAATGTAATATGTAAGATGTAACCATGAGTTGCTTGCGTAAAAAATGCTTGGCGGTGGGGTAAAATAAGGGAAATCCCCACCTCATAAAACCTCTAGAGAGGTTAAAGTCTGGAGGCCAAAGCTTTACTATTTGGCTAAACTTTACTTGGTAGCATATATTGCTATCAGCATACATCAGCCACAATACCAGTATACATAAAGTTTTTTTTTTTTTTTTTGGGGGGGGGGGGGGGGGGGGGTGTTCCCCCCTGAAAGCACATCTTATTAGCTTTTAGATTGAACAAAGTAAGATTTTGGGTTGCCAATAGGTTCGGTTAACTTCAGTTTAGGGTGAATTCGGATGGCGAGTTATTCAGTTCAATTCGTGTTGGTTTGAGTCGCGGCATATCTTGCTCTACTGTGAGTTAAATTATCATGGCAAATGAATCAGAATTAGGGTGCGTTCTCTTCAACCTAAAAAATTAACTTTAAGGATAAGTTCAGATAAGTTCAGATAAGTTGCAATCAGGTCCAATCAGGACAATAAGTTCCAATCAGGTCTAACAAGGTCCAATAAGTTTCAATCAGGTGCAATAAGTTTCAATCAAGTCTAATAAAGTCCAATAAGTTCTAATTAGGTGCAATAAGTTTCAATCAGGTCTAATCAGGTCCAATAAGGTCCAAATAATTAATGTTCAATAAATATTTGTATTATTGTCCATTATTTTATTATTCATATCACTATTAGCTGATTATGTTATTATTAGAATTTTAATCAAAGTACCACAATGATTATATAGTATTATACTTGTATTACTGTTTATTATTTTATTAAATATATGTATTATTGTCTATTATTTTATTATTCATATTACTATTAGCTGATTATGTTATTATTAGAATTTTTTTATTAAATTACTACAATGTATAGTATTATACTTGTATTATTGTCTATTATTTGATTATTCATATTACTATTAGCTATTATATTATTATTAAAAAATATTATAATCATGGTCAAATAAGGTTAACAATAATAAGCATTATAATTGCAATATTTTGCAATTCGTCTTTAAGTGACCAGAGATAACACGTTTTCGTTAATAATAACAATGAAAGATATAAATGTTATCAATTGATTGCTTCATTATAATAATACACAATGTGTAATTGGGTAGTTAATACAAGTAACAAGTGAGAGATGAAAATAGAGTGAGAGATAAGGAGTTAATGCATTTGACTACCTTTAAGTAAATGAAACTGGAGTAAGAATTAATGAGTTCTACTACTTTTTAGTCATAAATTCTTCATATGTGCCAATTTCTCACTTGTTAGCAATAAATGTTAATCAACTTTTGATTTTCTACTAGTGTTTTATGAAATCAAAACAAGACTATTAGATATATTAGTGGTGAAAGTTATGTATAAGCAAATAATAAAATAGTAATTTTTTGTTAAATTATTTATCATAAGAGATAATTAATAATACTTATTTTTCTAAAGGATCAATTTTAATAATTATTACTTCATGATAAATTTTGAGGGGTAGTATATACGTTAGGGAAAATATTTATGTTATTACTCATAAATTTTTTTGTCTAATAAGGTCAAATAAGTTTAAAACAGGCTTAATAAGATCTAGTAAGTTTCAATCAGGTCTAATAAGGTCTAATAAGTTTCAATCATGGACAATAAGGTCTAATAAGTTTCAATCAGGTCAATAAGTTTCAATCAGGTCCAATAAGTTCCAATCAGGTTCAATAAGGTCCAATAAGTTGAATCAGGTCCAATCAGGTTTAATCAGTTCCAATCAATTCAGTTCAGATAAGTTCAGGGCCAATAAGGTGAAGAGAATACACCCTTAACCCACCTCATTTTCAATGAGCTCAATTTCAATTTAATACCAAATTTGGTTATAACTTGGTGTACAGATGAGTTGAGTTGGGAAAATCTGAGGTTTATCTTAAATTGTTGACTTTTCGGTAATCAGGGAATTCAAAGATGACGACTAAGGTCAGCTTACACCTGTGGATCGCTTGATACTACTTATTCAGCAAAAGCATTGTACCAAAGTCAAGAGTTAGGCTTCTTGTCTTGCCAAATGCCATTTTTTATTTTTTTGTAATATGCTATACATGATACACATTGAGTTTCTAACATAAATTTCTTCAGCTCGAAATTGCTTCTTCTTTGAATGATGATATAGTAATTGATCAGCAATTAGATTTCATATTTCTATTCTAGTTCAAAGGTTGTTATCTTTCATGTTTACTGTGCCCAAATTCATTTTATATCTATGTACATCAGTACATACAATATTAGAGATATAAGAAAATATATCACATTATTCACATAAATATATCTTCCATATACTACCTTTGTTCCTTAATAGATTTCTCATTTCTAATCTAATATTTATAGGTAAAAAGATCCTCAATTTTTTTCCGATATATAAGATAAAATATAATCATGTGGGGTGTTGTTTGATTCGTCGTTTCATTGTGTACATTTGGAAAATAAATTGCTATAATTTTTACTAATATTTAATTAAAGATATTTACAAACGTACATTAGAGAAATGATAAATCTATTAAGGAACAAGGGGAGTATTTTCTTATATTTTTAATACACATATCTCGATTATATAAGGGAAGAGGTGATGCATGTGTCCCCCTTACAAATTTACTTATTTTCCCATTAGTAAATCAACTGCTACCAGAAAAAAATAGTCAAAATCAAATATATAACATTAAAAAATTAACTTAAATGTTGAAGGCAATCAAGTTCTAATTAACCCATTAAAAAAAAAACATTGACTATAAGATCTAACACAATTATGCTAAACAAAGTAAAAATGAATATTACATCAATCAAATATCTTATCTATCAATTCACAAAACACAATCTAGTATTACATCAAAACGTAAAATTCAATCAATTCACAAAGTACATCTTATTATAGATTTTAGATTGAACAAAATAAGATTTTGGGTTGCCAATATTGTCTTCGGGTTCGGTTAACTTCAGTTTAGGGTGAATTCGGGTGGTGAGTTATTTAGTTCAATTCGTGTCGATTTGAATCGTGTCATATCTTGCTCTAATGTGAGTTAAATTATCATGACAAATGGATCAGAATTAATCCACCTCATTTCCAATGAGGTCAATTCCAATTTGGTTCCAAATATCGTTATAACTTATATAACTTGGTCTACATATTAGTTTGAGTTGGATAAATCTGTTTAGTGAGGTTTATCTTAAATAATTGATTTTTCGCTAATCAAGAAATTCAAAGATGACTACTGCATGTCAAAGTTCATTACATACTGGTCCATCTAGATCGCTATTGACCGTCATGGTCAACTCATCTAAGGATTTACTATTGACTACGAATGAATCAATTACGGTACCGACATCCATGTCATGCCGACTTCATACGAATACTTATCGGTATTCATCACTTGGGCTATCGTTAATTGGGCATGGGTTCGATCCATTACTTACCCAACACATCTATAGGCCTAAAGATAAGTATCACAAGAGGATAAAACTATGTCCAACCAATGGGAGCAGTGTCCTACCTAGCTTGGAACACTATCGGCTCCTATTAATACCCATAATTTGAGTTATAAGGTACATTCACATATACTAACATACTCTACTTGAGATGTATCGATCATTACCCTTTACTACTTATAATCAGAGAGACGTTACTCGGATCAACACTCGAGGTTAGTTTACGTGTTTTGTCTTGCAGGACAACAAACCGACATACGTGATTGGAGGATACCGATTCACCCCAACAACATTTATTCCATACCGGAACAATTGACGCTCGAAAGAGGGGAGAACTATACCTTTAGTCTTAAGCCACGAACATATCATCCCACTTACCCTATGGATCCTAAGTAGACTTTTGGGATGCCAAGAACGGATGAGAACAATACCACTCTAAATGATGCACCACCCGGGTTCATAACTCCCCAGCCGATGGTTGGATCTTCCAAGCCACATACTGATAAGGGTAAAACGTTGCAACACATGTTCAGCCCTGAATAGCTTAAGAGCGTTACTAAAGTGAATCAAGCCACGACGGGTCATACTCTACATGCCAGTTGTGGTAGCAAGCGTCCCCTGAATAAGCCACACAACACTGTTAGGAAGATTTGATCTCTCTTAAGTGGCCGACATAGTGACCAAAGCCGGCATGACATGATCAGGAGGAGAGCTCTAAAACCGCCACAGAGCCTATGGGGTATGAAGCCGAAGGAGATCAATAGGATACAAAGATCCAACAATCATCCCAGCCTAGGAGAGAAAGTGAGTATGCCCGGCGTCGAGCGCCAGTATCTCTCCGTAGTTCTCCTTTCTCGACTACCATACTCCAGGAGCCTATGTAGAAGATCAAAATGCCGACATGCAAATATGACGGCAAAACAGACCCTGATGATCACATATACGGGTGTGCATAAACCAGTCCAGAAGTTGGACCGGACTGGACCGGAGATTCCGTTCCGGTCCTCGATCCACAAAAAATTTCGATTTTGAATTTTCCGCCCTTTCCAAACCTGGAAAATTTTGGCCCGGATCAGTTGAACCGGGATTTTTATTAATTTAATAAAAAAAGTTTATATGTTAAAAAAGTTAAAAAGGGTACAAAGTTAGAAATTTAAAAACCTACTATTTATTACTTTAGGATTATCGTTGTTAAAAATATTAATTTTTGATACATCTAATTTATAAATATATTGAAATAAAATAAAAATATTTATTTTTTAAATATAGAGTCCGGTCCAAGACCGGACCAAAAATTTTCTAGTCCGGTCCCGGTCCAAAAAAAAAGGCAGATTTCAGTCGACCAGTCCAGCCGGTTCTGGTCTGATCTGGTCTTGGATTAGTGCACCCCTAATCACATATCTGCTTATGAAGGACACATGCTACTCTATACTGACACTAATTCTATTTGGTGCAAAGTGTTTCCTCCCACTATGTCTAGCCTGGCGCAGACTTGGTTCCAAAGGATTCCACCGACAACCATATATCAGTTCAGGCAACTCACAACTAGGGGTGAGCACAATTGGGTACCCGATCAAAATTTCGAGAATTGGACATGGATTAAGTAAGAATCGGTCCCTAAAATTTGGAATTGGGATTGGAATTGGTTGGACCAGGTCCTCATTTTCTGGATTTGGTCTTGGAACCAGTTGGGACCAGTTCCAACACGGGTACCCGGTTCTCTGGAAGTGTGATGTAATGTCGATTTTAACTCGAGGCGACTTTCTAGAATTGGTCTTGAAATCGGTAGGAGCCGATTTTAGTATTGGGTATCCAGTACCCAATGACATTCAAAATGTAAATTGTTTTATTGTTTAGCTTAATTAAGACTAAAATAAGAGCCATAGCATATATGTATTAGTATCCCTTGATATAATTTCGCCCAAACTTCCATTGACGATCTAATAAGTTTTAAGACTAAATAATTCATCGTACATAAAAAAATTTCACTAGGTACTTAGTATGAGACCTGGTTTCATCATGTATCTAGATTTACCGGGTACCTAGTGGGTACCGGGTCAAAATTTTTACTACCCAGAACTTGAAACACTTGCAACCGGGTCCTCAAATTTGGACCCAGACACGTTTCCAGCATGACCAGTTTCGGTTCCGGACCCACCGGGTCCAACCGGTTCTGGGTCTGGAATTGGGTGCCCAATTTTTCTGCTCACCCCTACTCACAACCATGTTTACCATGCACTTCGTCAGCAACAAGCGAAGGGAAAAGCTACTGGTCAATTGATGTCCAAGGGAGAGAAGGAAATCCCGAGGGATTATATCAGCTGCTTTAACTCTGAAGCCGTTACCAACCCAGTTTGTAGCAAGAGGTTGTAGTTCTTGCACTGATGACCGGGTTGAAAGAAGACAATGCTTTTAGGAGTTATTTGGGCCGCAAGAAGTTAACCAACCTAACTGAAGTTCTGGGTAAAGCCAATAAATTCATCAGATGAGAAGAATTCGACAAGGCGGCAACTACCAAAAGGTCTGAAGGAGAGGGCAAAGAGAAAGAGAAGGACAAAGACAAGACCGGAAAGACAGAAAGTATGACAGTTTTGGAAGGTGGGAAGAGAGTAAGTCGGTGAACAAGGGCCAGGAAAGACGGCCGGGTCACTATCATATTATACCCCCCTAATTATATCTAGAGCCGAGATCCATGAGATGCACGAGAAGGACGATAAATGGCAGCGGCCTAGAAAAATATTGTACAAAGGCCGTGACAAGTCGAAGGGTGTGACTTCCATATAGATTACAACCATGTCACGAACGACTGCAAGGACCTGAAAGACGAGATCAAAGATCTGATACAGAGAGGTTATTTCAAGGAGTATGAAGGTAGAACTCAACGAGAGGGGTCTCACCCATAGAGGATGACGGTAAGAGAAAGTCAATGAAAGAGAGAATCACTGAGATACATGTAATCTCGGGAGGACCTGCTCATGGCAGAAGTCTACACGGTGCTTAAGCTAGTTTAAAAGAAGTAAGGCATCAGGTAAACTACCACAATACTGGACAGCGGCAGGCACCACCTATAATGTTATCCGTAGCTTTCACGGTAGAGGATGCTAAGGGGATTATTTACCCTCATGATGACCCTTTGGTATCTCTGCAAATATCTACTGCAATGGTGCATCACATCCTTTTGGATGGCAATAGTTCTGCCAATAATCTGTTTATGTCGACATTTGAAAAGATAGGCTTGGGAAGGTCATGCTTGATGACAGTCTCATATGCAGTAATAAGATTCACAGGGGAATCTATCGTCCCTGAAGGCACCATTAGGTTACCGGTTAAGATTGGAGTGGGGTCCCAATCTAGGGATCTCATGGTGGAATTCTTGGTTGTCGATGTACCGACAACTTATAACGCTATCATAGGGCGACCAGTGATTCATGATGCTCAGGTTGTGGTGGATATATACCACCTAACAATGATTTATACATTGAACAAGGGAAAGCCGGATTGGCTAAAGGGAAATTAAGAGTCAGTCTGAGCATGCTACTTGAAAGCTCTCAAGTCCTCAAACGACAAGCGACTGGCAGAAACTCTGCCATCAGAAAGAAAAAGGCGAAGAACAGAAAATAGTGCCTGAAAAGATGTGTCCATTGAAAATTTTGAGGGAAGGCCAACAGACCTGTCGAGAGCTAGTCCTAAAGGAGAAACTGAGGAGATCAGCCCGGAAGCGGACAGACCGGAAAGAACAGTTAAAATTGGGGCCGACATGGGAGAACATGTTAAAGTAAACTTGATAAGTTTGCTACGAAGCATTGTTGATGTCTTTGCGTTCTCGGCAGATGAGATGTCAGGAATCGATCCCGCATATATAGTCAACCGATTGAATGTCAACAAGGATGTGCGGTCAGTAAAACAAAAGAAGAGAACTTCTCAACTGAGAAGAATGCATCAATTAAGGAAGACGTGGATAAACTACTAGCAGCAGATTTCATTGAACCATGTGATTATCCGAAATGGTTGGCGAACGTGGTGATGGTTAAGAAGGTCAATGGGCCATGGCGAATGTGCGTTGATTTCACAGACTTGAACAAGGCATGCCCCAAGGATTGCTACCCACTGCCTAGAATCGATCAATTGGTAGACTTCACTAGTGGCCACACACTACTCAGGTTATGGACGCCTTCTCCGTATCATCAGATCAGCCTCATAGAGTCCGAGCAAAACAAAGGGCATTTATCACAGATGCCGGGTTTATGCATATAAAGCTATCGTTCGATTTGAAGAATGCTGGAGCTACTTATCAGGATGTCGCAGATAAGATATTCGTAGCTCAGAAGGACCGGAATGTAGAAGTGTATGTTACCGATAGCATCGTCAAAAGAATTACAGAGGAGGCTCACATAACTGACCTGAAGGAGACCTTTGCAACTCTCCGCAAATACCAGATGAAGCTGAACACCAAGAAGTTTGTATTTGGGGTAAGATCAGGCAAGTTCCTAGGCTTCATGTAGTGAAAGAGGTATTGATGCATACCGTGACAAGATCAGGGCGATAAGTGAGCTACCGGAACCAAAGCGTATCCGGAATATGCAGAAACTTACCGACATCACTAACCAGGTTCGTCTCCAAGTCGGCTGAAAAAGCCCTAACGTTCTTCAAAGTACTTAGGGGGAATAAGAAGTTTCAATGGGGGAAGAATAGAGACAAGCATTTCAAGCCGTCAAAGAGCATTTCAAGAAGTTACCGACCATCACCCGAATCGAAATGGAGGATAAGCTCCAGCTGTATGTATCGGTATCGGGTGAAGACGGTAGCAGCAGTCTTGTTGGTGGAAAGGACAAGCAGCATCACCCCATTTATTTTGTGAGCCATGTGCTAGCAGGGGAAGAGCAAAGGTATGGGTTGTTGGAGAAGATTTCATATACCGTGCTGATAGTGGCAAGAAAGCTCTGGTGTTACTTCGACTCTCACACTATCCAGGTACTCACTAGTTAACAATTAGATAAACCACTTCATAACTTGGACACAACTGGTAGGTTACTGAAGTGGGTAATAGAATTGTCTGAGTTTAACATAGAATACCGACCACGTACAACCATCAAGCCCCAAGCTCTGGCCGACTTCATAGTAGAGACAACTTATGAAGATACTAAGGAGCCTGCTGATACCTTACATAAATCTGTGGACGGCTCCGCGTCCCAAACAAGAGCCGGAGTCGCTGTAGTCATGACATCCGCAGTAGCAGACACCTTTGAATATGCCATCTGATTTGGGTTCAAAGAGTCAAACAATGAAGCTGAATATGAGGCGGCTATCGCCGGAATCAATATGAGAATCGCGGCAGGTGTAACACCCCGATAATTCTCTCTTTTCAGAAATACCTTTATAATATACAAGTAGAGAATTACCCAAGTGTTATCGCCCGTGTGATAACGTATCAGCTTATTCATAATTTTGCAGCGGAAAACATATAAGTTTAACCTTTTATTATAAATAAGTAAATAAATAAGTATTTAGAAATCAACACTCTAAATGAGTCTTATTCAAACAAACTTAATAATTAATGTTCCTACTAAAGCAGAAAATTAAAATATACTAGTTACACATTCTCTCCATTCCAGATTCCTAATGATGCACATCTACGAACATGTAATGTCAATGCTTTAATGAATCTGCTCACCAAAATGGGTTATCACAGGATCAATAAGGCAAAAGCCATGATCACAAACACAAACAAAGCACGTAATCAGCAAAGCTGAGTACTACATACTAAAACATAAGCATTCCTAACACGATACTACATAAATAACATACAGGGATAAATAATAATATAATCATACAATATTCTGCAGATAACTTTAACTGAACTAAACTCTAAAAACCTTTTTATTACTTTAGTGAAATAGTTATTGGAACTGAGTTGTCTTATCTACTAATGCTTTCACCTACGAAGACGAAATACGGGTGCTACTAGGCACTACAACGCATTTCAGATTGACCTACGATATCGAGGAACTTTTGCTAACTAAAAAAAGGAATGGTGATCAATCCATCTCCTGTAAAAAGCCACGGGCTACCACCACGTACTCCAACTCTTAATGTCTAACTCTAGACGTGCACCAGTCTAAAGTCTATAACTATCCTTGTTACACTTTACGTTCTTTACAAATTATTACTTGTTATGACACACATAAAAGCTACACATAATTCAAAGCAAACATGAACAACTGAACTTCTTTTATCTTATAGGATTTCATAAGTGATCACAACTTACAATCCAACACTTACTTTATTATAATCTCAACTTTCTTATTTGTTGAACCTAGCCAACAATCAAACTTACCTTTAAAAAAACAACATAACTTATCAACTTACCAAATAAGGCCCACAATCCTCATAAGATAGTGAAAATAATACTTGTAAGGGAATACATGAATAACATGATTCAATCTCTATAACATATATTAATTCCTCATGCGAATTAATAAATACAATTCCCTTTCACATGCTTGCATCAACAATTTCATACAAACATAAAATCTATTTCTCATAATAAATCTCAAATCACATGCTTGCACACGGGCATAAAACATGTAACAATCCAATACTAGAAATCATATATGAACATATAAAGTTCCTATACATGATACTAAAATTTCTTTCTCCTTAAATCATGATACTAATCACATAGCACATAGGTATGTACGTACCTTGTGTAAACTAGTCGACAAACCAATTTTAATTCTTTAAAAGTCTCCTACAGAGTATTCTCCGCCTAGAAATCAATATAAACTAAAATCAATATTCTAAAATAAAAATACAACAACTCTAAAATATTTAAAATACCCTTTAAATATACTCAAAAGTTGATTTTTAATATAAAAACTTCAATTACTTTTAATTCCTAGCATAGTACTACCATACCAGTAATTAAAATTCCTAAAACTCCATAAATAAAATCCTTTATGAAATTCCAGCAACTTTAAAAATCATAAAACCCTCTTTAAACATATGTAGACATGATTAAATTCATAATCTAAACAAATCTCATAGTATACAACATGCTACTATGGTTTTCTAGTAATTAACACCCTAAAAATCCATGCATTAATGCTTAAAACATCAATCTAACAATAATAACAAATCTGAATTTTTATTCTTATAATATATAATATATACGAATCAATATTATTTATTTAAACAGTAAATTAAAACCAATAATCATGATTAACATTAAAAGAAATCATAAAAACATAGTCTTTAATGGAATCTTGAGGAAGAAGAAAAGAAATTAACCAACAAGAAGAGAACAAAGAGAGGCGATGAAACAGAGGACCCACGACAGCAGCAGTGGCGCACGGTTCCTAGAAAATTTGAAGGCTTTGTGACGTTTCTTGCTGAAGAAGAAACGCTACTTGAAGAAGAAGAAACTTGAAAGAAGGAGAAAATCGAAAAGAACGTGAGAAAAGGAGAGAGAGATGGCCGTGTGTTTTGAAGAAGAGGAGAGAGAAAAATATTCTTTGTGTGGGTAAAATAATTGGGTATTAGGATATTTATAAGGAGGCTTCCTTTTGGGCTTAGGAAAAAGAGATTGGGCTCAATTAAACTTGATGATGAATAGGATAAATAATTTAGAACTTCTATCACCAATATGACTCCTTTCCTTATTCATTTAGGATTTTGGGTTTCTCAAGTCCATTAGACTTCTTTTTCAATATAAATTAGTATTTAAAACTTTTATTAAAGCATGCTTAATTAAAATATTTTTAACTTTCTTAAATCCTTAAAATAATTTCGTTTGACTTTTAAAATAGTCAACCCTTTTAAATAATCAAATCATTTTAAAAACTAAATTCTGTTTAAATATAAATATATAAATGCTAAAATATATTTATAAATTCCTTTAAAAGTATGGGGGATTACAGCAGGGGCCAAGAAAATAAGAATGACAACAGACTCCCAACTTATATCAAGTTAGATAGAGGGCACCTACAAAGCCAGAGAGCCGATAATGCAAAAATACCTTAGCAAGGTGAATCAGTTAATGGCAGGATTGCAGAGTTTCGAGGTAGTCTTAGTTCCACGAACTGAAAATATGGCTGCGGATGCCTTGTCCAAACGGGTAAGCTCAAGCACAACCGATTTGAAGCGTAACGTTGTGATCGAGATATTGCCGGAAAGGACCAGACAGAGGTTAACACAACAAGTCAGGGGAAAGAATGGTATGATGAGAGAATAGCATACAAACCGACAGGTAATTTACCCGATGACAAGATTGCGGCGAAGAAGATAAAGAGGGAGGCCATGTGGTTCTGCATCTTTCAAGGACAGCTAAGGTGCGTAATTGCACATGAGGCCACAAAAATAATCGAAGAAATACACAAAGAGGTGTAGAAATCATATCAGTGGAAAGACACTATCGCTAAAATCTATGAGAGCTTGTTTCTATTGGCCGACCATGCTGGCAGATGCGCAAGACTATGTGAGAAAATATGATAAGTGCCAAAGGTTCGCTCTATTCATCTATCAACTGGCAAATGATCTATAACATATTCTGAATTCAATCCCTTTCGCTTAGTGGGGGTGGACATAATAGGTTCATTTACACCGGCATCCATCGCAAGAAAGTTCCTAATAGCAGGAATAAACTACTTCACGAAATGGATTGAAGCAGAGCCAACTGCAAAAATCACGGTTAATAAGGTGAAAAAGTTTATCTAGCAGAATCTTATTACCAGGTTCGGAATTCCCATGGGGATAGTTATGGATTATGGCGTGCAATTTGATAGTACTTCCCTAATGCTGGCATCAAGCTCGCATACTCATCAATATGGCACCCCTAAAGTAACGACCAAGCTGAGGCTGCTAACAAGCAAATCCCGGACACACTCAAGAAGACGCTACATGACTTAAAAGGTGCATGGGCCGATATGGTCCCAACTGTACTATGATCCAACAAGACCACCTAGAAGGATGCAACCATGGAAACTCCATGTAGGCTGGCATTCGGCGCTGAAGCTGTGTTACCAGTCGAAGTCGAGCTTCCAAACTCGAGCTTCCGAACTCGAGGATCCTGAACTACGACCTTGAGCTAAATGATAAGCTGCATAGGGAAGATATTGATCTCTTGTCGAAAGTAAGGTTCGCTGCAGAACTCAGGTCAGTCGAGTTCCTCGCCTTCAACTGGGATCTCGAATTCTCGACGACCATGAGCATCCTCCAGTTTCCCCCACTCATTACCAGGGAGAGCAGTGTTTAGCACACCTCATGGCAGCAGACCAACCCCAGTTGTACCGATTGGCCAGACGGTGGACAAAGTCCATAGTCCTCTGGTATTCAGTCACTACATCGGCCTCTCGGTCTTTGGCTTGCTGGAGCTCATCTCTAAGCTTCTGCAACTGAGCGTCCTTGTTCTTCAAACTAAGAGAGTTCAACTTGGGTCTTTTACAGATTGGCCTTCACGTTCTTCAGCTTATCCTGCTCATCAGTGACCGTCTTCAGCTCCGCACTCTTGGCGGCCAGCGTTTCCTTGGTATTGGTGTAGCCCTCTACCTCACTGAAGTAGGCACCTTAAGAATACCAGTAAAGATCAAAAAGTTCTTTACTAGAATGCGCCGATTACTAAAATGGACGAAAAGAAACCAGAGTTAAATGACATAAAATAAAAGAGAAAGCCGATAGAGCACTTGGTGAGAAGGGAAAAAGAACTCACCACAACCAGGTTGTTGGCATGTGTGGCAGTGACATCTTTTCCGTCTGCATGTCGTATTTCAGCTACAGGCCCTTCAAAAGTTGGTAGCCGAGATTGCTACCTTCCAGAGGGAGGTCCAGCAAAAAAGACTCATCGTCAAGGACGTTGAGCTTAGGCTGGAAGAGCTCGCCATCACGGATATGCGACCAGGCCCATATCTTTCGAAAGAATCTCCGGTATGGCAACCTTGGCCTGCTCAATAAAAGCGGTCTTCCGGAGATGAACAAAATACTGCAACTCCGGAATCATGGCCGACGCCGTCAATTGCTTATATATCTTAAGCCGCAAGGAGGAGATCCACCTCAGCCACCCGCCCCTTTAGCAAATTTTTGTGATCCTTGTCCACATCTTGGATCACCGAGGTGACTGTCTCTTTACGCGACACCTGTGTTGCGGGCCTCTCTGGCTCTTTGTCTCCATGCTATTCAACCTTCTTCTTTTGAGGAGTAGGAACAACTTTCTTGCCTATGGATGGCTGAGGAGTATTCCCAGCAGCTTAGGCGGAATCACCGCCATCTCCGCGTCCGGCTGCCCTATCTTGTTTTCCTCCCCGGCTACCAGTGCTGGTTGGAATGGAAGTGTATCTTCTGGCAGGCTTTGGAGGCATGTTGCTGATAGGTTTATAGTTTTGATGAGGTGGAGAGCTTCCCGATCAAATGTTCCCGGCCTGAGATAAAAAAACGATATCAACAATTAAAACAAAATCTATCATTATTATAATAAAATATGTATGTATGCGTATAAGATAACGCATGAAGACGGTATGACCCTTAATGCCTACCATGGGCTCAGCTTGGCAAAAGCTAAGAGCAAAAATAACCGTGTTGCCCAAAATGTACTTGGCATGGGGTAACCAAGTTAACGACGTAGGAACAGGCTTATCGCCTTGGGGATCCGATTTTAAAGATGCCTAAAAAAACTTAAAGGCCTCCATCTCCCGACGTGTCAAACACCTGTCAGGAATGTGTTCCATCCTGGAACATGGTTTCGTCCAATATCGGTGGAAAGGAAAGTCGTCGAGTACCCTAACCCAGAAAATACGAGGCCTCCATTGCTTCAGGGATGTGAGCTTAGGGTACACCTTTAACTTACCACCCTTGGTATACATGGACATCCAACCGCCTTGGCCAAGTTCTTTGTCGCCGTGGACCTTTTCCTTTTACCCATTCCCTTACCCTTCGCAGAACCGTCTTCTTTAATCCAATAGAGCTTCCAAAAGAGGTTTAGGGTCTCAGGGAACCTCTTATAGCGGAATGTCCAGGAATAAGCAATAAAATTACGCCACCCTAACGGCGTAATTTGGGACAAACATATGTTACAGACTTTGAAAATCTTGACAATAAATGGATCTAGAGGGAATCCGAGGCCGAAATCTAACATGTGCCTATATACCGCTACATGCCCAGGATGGCAATCGGTAACCCGACACCCTTCGGATGGCATCAACAGCTCATATCCGTCCGGGAAGGCAAATGCTTTGGCCCCTGTACTACAGAACATGTTACCTAAGGCCGTTTTCCTCCAAATCAAGTCGATTTGTACAAATGAAGGACTGTCTGCCTCATATGGTGGCATGTACAAGTCATCCAAAGTCTCGTCGTCATCCTCTGGGATGACCTTTGGCAGATCTTCATCGTCGTTGGTCTCTAGATATGTCGACTCAACGTCTGACATCATGTCACACAGAACGATGTCCACTTCTTTTGAGTCCACAGAGGACACATCATCTTCCATGTCGTCTGATGATTGTGGAGTTGGTGCACCGTCCTCGAGCACCCTTGTTGCCTTAGAGGACGAGGGCTCACCATGGGAAAAGAGAAAGGGAGAATGCTCGACTAACCCAATTGTAGACATATAATCTTGTCTCCCTATTTATGGTTCCAATGGTGAAATATACCGTGGTATTAGTTGTCGCGTCCCAACGGAAGAGCAATCTAAATAACCACCCCAAAATTTTGTTTCAAAATGATATTCTAAAGCCCAATTAATCATTCATGATAATTAATTGAATTTGAGCCCAATTCTTTAAAAAGCCCTATTAATCGATAATTAATTGATTTATTTTAATAAATAAATATTTTCAAAAGATATTTTTCATATAGTTGAAATCAGATTTTATCCCGTAAAATAACATATCCATAATTAAAGGATAAAATAAATCTTTTAAACGTGTTTCAAAGAAAGCTGGTAAAGGCTCGCCTGGAGCCATGTTGGTGCGCCTAGCGCACAAAACCTACACATGGTGCAAGGCCTTACACCTGGCACACGGCTTGTGTTTGGCGCAACTTTGTTCACCTGTGCCAGGTGCACTAATCTGCGCCTGACACATGGATTTCTGACTCCTTCAGAGTCATGCGTTAAGCGCAGGTCTCGGCTTGAGACGCGAAGTTTCTTTATTATCTTTTTTCAAAACACGTGCACATGTACGCTTTTTATTAGGCATGTTGCGTCATGCGCTTAACATGTCAGTTGCGTCAGATGCAGCTGGCGCATGAGGTAGAGTATCGTTGTACCTATAAATACTCGGGCTCCCTCGGCACTACCCCTATCAGGCTCCCACGGGGCTGATCCTCTCGGGCTCCCACGGGGCTGACCCTCTCGGGCTCCGTCAGGGTGTCCCCCTCGGGCTCCCTCGGGGTGTCCCCCTCGGGTTCCCTCGGGGCTACCCCTCTCGGACACCCTCGGGGTTGACCCCTCTCGGGGTCCCACGGGGCTGACGCTCTCGGGGTCCCACGGGGATGACCCTCTCAAGCTCCCTCGAGGCTCACTCTCTCGGGCTCCCTCGGGGTGTCCCTTTCGGGCTCCCTCGGCGCTACCCCTCTCGGACACCCTCGGGACTGACCCTCTCAGTCTCCCTAAAGGCTGATCCCCTCGGGCTCCCTCGGCGCTACCCCTCTCGAACACCCTCGGGCTGACCTTCTCGGGCTCCCTGAAGCAGACGCTCTCGGGGCTGACCCTCCCTAGCTCCTTCGACGCTGCCGCTCTCGGACACCCTCGGGCTGACACTCTCGGGTGTGCTTGGCGCGGCCTTCCGCGGCTCGCAAGTTTCGTTGTCAGGATCTCTTAAACACCGCCTTTGCATTGGCCGACTGCGGCTTGGCCGAGGGTTGATTCCCGAGTCGGTATGTGCTACTAACTCGATATTTGGTTAATCCTAATGCCAAATAGCTAACTCAAGGCATCATTCAACCACAGCAAGAACATTATTCTTTCGCCAATCAACCGCACTAAGAATGGCAGATTTTTACTCCGATTATTTGGCGTGGGGCTAATTGTTTGGGCCATTTCATGGAGTGGCCCATCTATGATGAAATTTCTAAAATACCCCTATCTCTAGGGAATATATCCTCATTTACTCAAGGTCTCATCCTCTATAAATAAGGATTGTCTCATCAGACAAAGGTATGAAATTTTCACCGAACAAAACCACAACGTCGCTCTCTACATCTATTCACTTTCTCTCTCTACCTCAATCTCAACACTGACTTGAGCGTCGGAGGGGCCTTCCTGGAAACACCCCGGGCCAGTTTTTCATTGTATTTTGCAGGTGTATCGGAGACCTCCTCCTCGGCTTTTCAGACCTTCTCGGGATTTCAAGACTTTCAACACTACATTTACTTTTGACTAGTTTCTAGGTAAAAACAAGGTCACTTCTAATTCGGTTCCAAATTTGGTTATAACTTGTGTACATATTAGTTTGAGTTGGGCAAATCTGTTTAGTGAGGCTTATCTTAAATTGTTGATTTTTCGGTAATCTGGGAATTCAGAGATGATGGCTAAGGTTATCCTACACCCATGGATCGCTTGATACTACTTAGTCAACAAAAGCATTATACGAAAGGCAAGAGTTAGGCTTGTTGTCTTGCCAAATACCATAGTTAATTTTTCATTTTTTTTATTATGCTATACATGACACACTTTGAGTTTCTAACATCAATTTGTTCTGCTTGAAATTGCTTCTTGTTTGAATGATGATATAGTAATTGATCTACAATTAGATTCCATATTTCCATCCTAGTTCAAAGGTTGTTATCTTTGATGTTTACTGTGCCCAAATTCATTTTATATCTATGGACATCAATACATACAATGTTACAGATAAAAGAAAATATATCACATATATTTTTCACATATATATATATCTTCAATATACTCCCTACGTTCCTTAATAGATTTCTCATTTCTAATCTGGACATTATTCACGTGGGGTCGTGTTTGATTCGTTGTCTCATTGTTTACATTTGGAAAAAAATTGTTATAATTTTTACTAATTTGTAATTAAAGATATTTACGGACGTACATTAGAGAAATGATAAATCTATTAAGGATTAAATTGAGTATTTTAATTTGTTATATTTTTAATACACATATCTCGATTATATAAAGGAAGAGGGGAGCCATGTCCCCCATTATAAATTTACTTAACTGCCCATTAATAAATCAACTACCACAAAAAAACGGGAAAAATAAAGTCAAAATTAAATATATAGGATTAAATAATTAACTTACGTGTTGAAGGCAATCAAGTTATAATTGAGCCATCAAAAAAAATAAAAATTGACTATAAGATTTAGTACATTTATGCTCAGAAATGTAAAAATGAATATTACTTCAATCAAATATCTTATGAATCAATTCACAAAATACAATCAAGTGTTACATCAAAATGAAATAATCAATCAATTCTCAATGTAACAATGATTTATTTAACACATAAACTAAGTTAATGAAGAACTCAACATTATAACCATCCAGTCCCGGTGATTTATCCTTTTAGATCGAGAAGAGAGGGTCCTGGATTTCTTCAGCAGACATGGGCCGCAATAAAGAATGACACCCCTGTTGCGAAATAACTGGCAGGTCTAATTCTCGAAGAGCAAGGTCTATATCCTCAGCTGAAGGTGTTGACGGGAAAAATATTATTGCGGCCGTTCAAAGTTTTTTCACCACTGGGCACCTTTTGAAGGAATGGAATTGTACTCTCATTATCCTCCTTCCAAAATTTCGACCACTGGAAGAGGTAAATCATTTGCGCCATATAAGTTTATGTAATGTGTTATATAAATGTATTGCAAAATGCATGTTTAACAGAATAAAGCAGTTGTTACCTTTATTAATCACCGATTATCAAAATGCTTTCGTTCCGGGACGACAAATGGAGGATAATATCTTAATCTCTCATGAGCTTACCCATTGTATCAACAAACAACGGCGGGGCAGGAAATTTTTAGCGGCCCTGAAATTGGATATGAACAAAGCATATGATACGATAAATTGGTTGTTTCTTCTCAAAGTACTCACTGCTTTTGGGTTCCCGACGCATTAGATTCAGTTGATTCGTGAATGTATTTCGACAATCTCCTATAAAATACTAATAAATGGTGAAGCTACATCCTTATTTTATCCTGCTTGCGGACTTCGCCAAGGCGACCCTCTATCTCCATATTTGTTCCTCTTTTCTATGGATATCCTGTCTCGAATGACAACCTTGGTAACAGATATTCAGCTCTTTCAAGGTATTTGGCGAAATAATAAGGCCCCGATGATCTCTTATTTGTTTTTTGCAGATGACTCTATATTTTTCTTCAAAGCATCCCATCGCTCTTGCTACGCTATCTCCGAGGTCATTCACAAACTTTGCGCTATATCCGGCCAGCTATTGAACCTTAACAAATCCTTTGTCAAGTTTAGCCCGAATATTCCAGAGGATAAACAACAATAGTTTAAAGAATTGTTACAAATGGATGTTAAGACGTCGATGGTTACTTACCTCTGGAATCCTATTGATATTTAGGGGACCAAAACGAGCCATTTCACACCTTTATTTGATAAAGTTTCCATGACAATTGGCTGCTGGAACAACATCAATATTTCGCAATCGGCTAAGTTGATTGTTATTAATTCCATTATCCTTGGTACCATAATGCACCGTCTCTCGATTTTTCAGATACCTACATCGATTGTCAATAAGATTGACAGTTTGATAGCAATGTTCTTTTGGAAAGACTCGCAGGGAAAGGGTAACAATTGGAAGAAGTGCAACATCATACAAACCCCACGATGTTTGGGAGGCCTGGGCATTCTCAACATGGGTTGTATAAATGTAGCTCTACTTATGAAAAAGGCTTGGCGTATTAAAGGCAATCCGCACCTTCTTTTTTCCAAGGTCTATCATCGTTTGCAGCACTGTGTTCATTCACGGTCAACAACATTGGGCAACCTTCGTGGGGATATCGGAGCCTTTCTCATGCTAATAGTATTCTTAACGAACACTGCCTTTGGAAGGTTGTGAATGGTGCCACTATTCGGGTCTCCTCACATAAATGGTTGAATATAATGATGTTCCACCTATGTTCTGGGATATACCACACCCTTGGCCGTTACGTTGCATTTGAAAGTGGCTGATTTAATTCTCACGAATGGCCAAGGATGGAATTCCCGCAAAATCAACACCTTGTTTGATCCTCCAATAGCCCGTCTCATTCAGAGTATTGAACTTCCCTCCTCCCCTCATGCCCAAGATTCACAGTACTAGCCAATCACTAGGAATGGCGAGTACACTATCAAATTGGGTTATGAGTTTCTAATCCTCCAGCAAAACGATATCTACAACATGACATCTCCCATAAATGCAAAATTCTTTCGCATTATCTGGAGATCGCGCATCATGCCTAAATCGAAACTATTTCTCTAGAAGCTATGGCATAATGGTTTGGCCACTTCTAAGAATCTGTACCGCAGGGGCCTCATAAACATCAGCGACTGCCCTACCTGTTTATATGAGTAGGAAGACCTTTAGCATTTATTCCTTGATTGCTCTGCAGCACTCGAAGCTTGGAATCACAGTACCCTCAACATCTTCTCCTTATTCCCGGCTTTCGGTTCCTTTCGTGACTGGCTTGGCAATGAGTTAAATCACTTTCTGTTAGAAGCAAGAACCCAGAAGTCTCGCATGCCATTATTTGTCGGGACACTTTGGGCCATCTGGAACGTGCGGAATGCACGAGTATTTCGTCAGCAAAGTCCGACATCTCAATTGATCTTGTTTCAGGTTCAAGATAGCTTGCGTCAACATGCGATTTTTGAACAACAAGATCAAGGACAGGTGAACCATTTTTGGGCTACTAACCCTGAGTACCCCCCTGGTTTCCAGATGGCCAATATAGGTCAGGGTTCTGGATGTATAAACCACATAATACTTCACATTGCTGGAGTTTGGGCGAACCACGACTACAGGACTGTATTTGCTTTTGTTGTCAGAAGGGGCGAAGAGTTGTCTGGAACTTGAGAAGGTTTGTTTTGGATATGGACTTCCCTCGAATCTTCAACGGCTCTTGCTTGTCAAAGAGCCCTTATTTGGGTTGTGACTAATCGTTATGCCCACGTCTGGATTGTAACACCCCAAAACTTTGGTTCTAAAACTTTATAAAATATTCACTTTTCATTAAAATATCTGACCAAACCTTTAGGGTGTTACCGCCGCATCTATTGCTCAAAATAAATGCAAGGCTAATTATTAGAAATAAAAATTTTACTCACAAACCAAAGTATCAAAATAAACCAAACTAAGTTGTCTACTTTATACCAAAACAAAACTAAACAATCTCAAATGGCAGTACTGTAGTGGTTATTAAACTAGGTGAACTTAAAAACTATAAATTCACTCATTCCTGCAACGTAGTCCCTTTCACCAACCTGCACAATATAAATAGGAAAAGAGCAAAGAAAAACAAAAACACAAAAATTAGCGAAAGCTAAGTAATTACAACTCCATCCCGTAAAATAATAATAATAATAGTTATATTTTAAAAATAATTTTTATAACATACATACAAATATAATACAATACAGACAAGTATAACATAATACAGACAAGTATATAATATGATTAACCATTTCAATTATTCAAGTTTATATGAGTTATACACAACAATTTTATTTATTAGAAGGGAATTGAACGTCAGTAGGCCGGGACTAATCCCAGTAACCACCTACTTCAACATGGTCGTCACCCAGATAATTAAGAGTAATGGCCAATATCGTTTTGCAGAACGTCCCTAGTGTGCACACCCCTCACTAATCTAATGGGTATCCGCAATGCGCACCAATAGTATTAGGAGGAAGACAATAAAGAGTTGTAACAGAATAAAATCAAGTACTGTTCATCACCTATGGAGGATCCAAATCCACAGGATAATTCCCTCAATTTCCACTTTACGTGATTAATAGATTTTTTTAAAAGTTGTGACACATCAAACATCACATTAACATTAGCAGGAACATCTTCAGTTCAATAAATAATTTTCACAACTTAACCACTTAATATAATCATGATAATAACGTCCATAATTTGTAGTAACCAATACATCCATCATTAGAGCCTCAAAGAGTCACCATATCAACTTATACCGTTCGAAACATCATTAACTCACTAATTTTACCCATTAAGTTACATTACTAACGTTAATATAATTTCTTAAACATGGTGATTACATATGTACACTACATTCCAAAAGTAATAACAAAACACTTGTAGATACATATGTATTATACGTAGGAATAATAGGCACTATAAATATAATAATAATAATTTTAGTCATAACACATACTAATACTATTTATGCCACATATATACATCTAATATAAACATAAAATCATATAATCACATGTATTACACATAGCACATACAATTCCTAACGGGATTCTAGTTGTTGATGGACATTGTGAATTACCTCGAACGCTTCCCAAGTATAGCAATATCAACTAAAAGTCGCTTTCTACGAAGTTTCCGTCTACAACACATAATATTACCTAAAGTTAGATATCTGATATAATATCCCGGAAGAATAATTAACCAAAGTTACAAAATAAATAATTAACAAGGTTAAATAATCAAAGTTAGAAAGTAAAAAGAAAGAAAGAAAATTTTTTTAAAAAAAAAATATTGTATAAAACGTGACAATATGTCACTGTGGTACATGGTAAGGACCAAAACATTTGCAAGATCACGTGTGAAGCAAAGTCACAATTCATCAGTGACTTTTGCTGCACACCTTTTCTTTTTTGTTTTAAAAAAAAATTAAATTCAAGCTTAGACATTTATGTTGCAGCACGCAAAAGAAAACCAGAGAAAGGGAAGGAGAAAGGAAGAAAGAGAAAGAAGAAGAAAGAAGAAAAAGAAGAAGACCGGTGCCGGTCTCCAGTCAAGTCGTCGGAGTCTCGGTCTCGGGTTTAAAAATATATTTTTTTTTTCTCTGGTTGAAACCTTCGAAACACAACAATGGTGATTCTAGATCTGAAATTAGAACTTACCAAAGAGATGAAGAAAGTGAATTACGTGAGAATTTTTTTGGGGTTTTGGGGGTATATATATATATGTAAATCTAGGGTTTCACTAAAAGATAAGTATTTACAATAATCTAATCCTTTACCAAAACCAACTCAAATTATAATTTCAGAATTTTCTTTTCTCTCTATTTTTTTTTTTTGACGAAAAATCTGATTTACTAAGAAAATCAGATTCCGAATTTTTTTTTTTTTTTTTTTTTTTTTCCTCAAAAGATAAAAATCTGATTTAAATTTCAAAAATTTGATTTCGAAATTTTCTTTATAAAAAAAATCTGATTTAATACATAAACAGTTTCAAAAAAAAATCTGATTTTTTTTTTTAAAGATTTTTCTTTATTTTTCAGAATAAAAATCTTATTATAACAAAATAAATTTTATAAAATAGTTACAAAAATTTGGGATATTACATCTACTCTCCCTTAAAAGAAAGTTCGTCCTCGAACTTTAACGTTATCGTCGCTACTAATATGCAAACAAAAAGTTAGTATCACATTCTACCCCCTTAAAGAGTTTCGTCCCCGAAACTCAAGCGTACCTGCTGAAAAAGTTCGGGATATCGATTTTTCATACATCTTCGGCTTCCCAAGTAGCCTCTTCAGAAGTTTGACTTGACCATAACACCTTGACTATTTTACCGCCTTGTTCCGGGTACTTCTCGTTTTGGTATCAAGGATCTAACTGGGCGTTGCTCAAAGGATAAGGTCTCATCTAGTTCAATGGTTTCAGGTTGAATGATATGGGTAGGATCATGGACATATTTTCGAAGTTGAGACACATGAAAGACGTTATGGACATTAGCTAACTCCATTGGTAAGGCTAATCTATAGGCTACTTCCCCAATTCGTTCCAAGATCTCATATGGTCCAATGTAACGTGGACTCAACTTTCCTTTCCTACCAAATCTCATGACCCCTTTGTTGGTGACACTTTTAGCAAAGCCTTCTCCCCAACCTCAAATTCCATCTCCCTTCTATTCTGATCTGCGTAAGCCTTTTGTCTATCTTGAGCTGCCCTCATGTGCTCCTGAATAAGCCTAACTTGTTTCGTTGTTTCTTCAATCATCTCAGGCCCTAAAGTCATCGTCTCACTTATGTCACTCCAACACAAAGGACTCCTACATTTTCGCCCATACAATGCTTCATACGGTGCCATCTTTATGCTTGAGTGATAACTGTTGTTATACGAAAACTCTATAGTTGGCAAATAATCATCCCAAGATCCTCCAAAGTCTATCACACATGCTCTCAACATATCCTCCAATGTTTGAATTGTTCTCTCTGTCTGTCCATCTGTTGCAGGGTGGAAAGCTGTACTAAATTTGAGCAATGTCCCAAAGGCTTGTTGTAACCTCTCCCAAAACTTGGACAAAAATCTCTGAGTCTCTATCTGAAACGATATCCTTTGGTACTCCATGCAGTCTAACAACCTCTCGCACATATGCACTAGCCAATGTTGCATACTCCAGTATCCTTCATTGCTATAAACTGGCCGACTTTGTCAAACGATCCACTATAACCCATATGGCATTCTTAGCTGACTTAGTAAGTGGTAATCCCATCACAAAATCCATTGAAATAGACTCCCATTTCCAACTCGGCACTTCTAAAGGTTGCATCATTCCACCAGGTCTCATATGCTGAATCTTCACTTTCTGACACGTCAAACACTTTGCAACAAACTCTGCCACTTCACGTTTCATGTTTTTCCACCAAAAATGCTGCTTCAAATCCTTATAGAGTTTATCTCCTCCAGGATGCACAGAATATGGCGTATTATGAGCTTCTTCCAAAATCTTTCTTTTTAACTCCTCATCCTTAGGCACACACCATCTTCCCTTGTACTTCACAACACCATTCTCATCAATGTCAAACTCGATGACAACTCCATCTTCTTTCATTTTCTTTATCTTCACCATCCACTCATCACTACTTTGCTTCTCTCGAATCTCCTCGAATAAGGTGGGTTGCACACATAGTGCATTCAATTGAGCTTCCACTTGCCCTTGCTCCATGACTTCTAAACTCATGCTCCTGAAATCTTCACACAACTCTCAGATAACACCATCATGTTCATCGAATGACTAGTCTTCCTACTCAATGCATCAGCAACTTTATTCGCTTTACCCTCATGATACAATATCTCCAAATCATAATCCTTAAATGAGTTCAAGCCATCTCCTCTGTCTCATGTTCAACTCCTTCTGAGTAAATATATACTTCAGACTTTTATGATCAGTGAAAATCTTACATGACACACCATACAAATAATGCCTCCAAATCTTCAATGCGAATACTACAGCAGCTAACTCTAAATCATGAGTAGGGTAATTCTGTTCATAAGGCTTAAGTTGTCTCGAAGCATATGCTACCACCTTACCATGTTGCATCAATACACATCCTAACCCATTCTTAGAAGCGTCACTATACACCTCAAAACCTTCTAATCCAGATGGTAACGTCAAAACTGGTGCTGAAGTAAGTCTTTGCTTCAATTCCTGAAAAGCTTTCTCACACTTCTCATCCCACTGAAATCGAGTTGTTTTCTTCATCAAATTTGTCAAAGGTTGAGCTACTTTTGAGAAATCTTGCACAAACCTCCTATAGTAGCCAGCAAGTCCTAAGAAACTTCTAATCTCAGTCACATTACTAGGTCTCACCCATTCTGTTACTGCTTGTATCTTTGATGGATCTACAGCAACACCTTCCTTCGAAATCACATGACCTAAAAATGCAACTTTCTCAAGCCAAAACTCACATTTTGATAACTTAGCATACAACCTTTTCTCTCGAAGTATCTCCAAAACTTTCCTTAAATGACCTTCATGCTCTTCTTTGTCCTTCGAATACACCAATATATCATCTATGAACACCACCACAAATCTATCTAAATACGGCTGAAATGTTCTATTCATAAGATCCATAAATGCTGCAGGTGCATTAGTAAGTCCAAATGGCATCACTGTGAACTCATAATGCCCATACCTCGTACGAAACGCTGTTTTGGTATATCTTCCTCCGAAATTCTCAATTGGTGATACCCAGACCTCAAATCAATCTTAGAGAAAATTCCAGCACCCTTAAGTTGATCAAATAAATCCTCAATCCTAGGCAATGGGTACTTATTCTTTATTGTGACATTATTCAACTCTCTGTAATCAATACACAACCTCAAGGTTCCATCCTTCTTTCGAACAAATAACACTGGTGCTCCCCAAGGTGAAACACTTGGCCTAATGTACCCTTTCTCCAATAATTCCTCCAATTGCACTTTCAACTCTTGCATCTCTGCAGGTGCCATCCTATATGGTGCCTTAGAAATAGCTCCAGTTCCAGGCACTAGGTCAATCTTAAAATCCATTTCTCTCACTGGCGGCATCCCTGGAATTTCTTCTGGAAAACATCTTGGAACTCACTCACCACAGGTATTTGAGATATCTCTCCATCCTCCACACTCACATCCTTCACATGGCACAAATATATGGGGTAGCCCTTCCTAATATAGGTTTTGAATGACATGGCTGACACAATACTGACTCCAGGTTTAGAAACAATTCCTTGATAGGATATTCTATTTCCCTTTGGCCCCCTAAGAGACACCTTTTGAGTATGACACTCTATCCTAGCTCTATACTTAGCAAGCCAATCCATTCCCAATATTACATCAAAGTCGGGTAGGTCAAACTGAATAAGATCAGCAGGCAAATCAGATCCTAATATGGTAATGGGTATGTCTTGGTATAGAGAACTACAAGGAACTACTTCTCCTGAAGGTATTGTTATGAAAGTTTGACACAAGATTGAGGGTTTTAGACCTAACTTTTCAACAAATGAACTAGCTATGAAAGAATGAGACGCCCCAGAATCAAAAAGCAAGTAAGCAGGGTTAGAGTTTACGAGGAAAGTACCCGTCACAACATTGGCGTTGGTGTCTGCTTCATTTGGTTCATAACATAGATTCTTCCATTGTTGCCTCGAGCACCATTTCCATTGCCGTTCTGATTGTTGTTTCCTCCATTTGCTCGATTGTTATTCTGACCATTATGCTGAGTATTGTTCCCCCCTTGAGCATTCGAAGTCTGACCCTGGGAGTTGTTGTTGTTGTAGGGACGGTTATTGTTATTCTGGTTCTGATTAGGCCCATGACCATTCCTATTACCCCATTGTTTCCATTTTGTCCATTATTCTGACGCTTGGGACACTGATTAGCCTTATGCCTTTCTCTCCACAAGCATAACAAGTTATTGGGTCTCCTTGACAGGTAAATCCTGGGTGGCTTTTGTTACACTTCTCTACAAGTAGGGTTCTGGGTACGGGATCCTTGCTGGTTTGATCTCCCCTGACCTTGGTAGTTGCTACGATTCCCTTGATAATTACACCACCATTAGTGTGATTATTGCCCCATTATTATTGTTACCCCCATATCGAGGTTTCTTGTCATTTCCATGGTCATTTTGGTTGTTAGGTGGGTCTTTTCTCTTATTCCTCCCCATAACTTCCTCTTCACGCCTCAAAATCCTCTCAATATTAGAAGCCTTAGCATAAGCCTCCTGAAAAGTTGCAGAAGTTGCTCCCCCAAGTCTGGTCTGAATTCTAAATGCTAACCATCCTCAAACTTTTGAGCCTTGCTCTCTCATCTGGCACAACATTAGGGCAAAATCTAGCCAACTCATTGAACTTTTGGGCATACTCTTGCACAGACATAGTACCTCCCTGGTTAAATCTAGTGAACTCATTGTAATTCTGTCTCCTAATATGTTCAGGGAAAAATCTATCCTTAATAGCAACCTTAAAAGCATTCCAATTAAAGTTTTCCTGAGCTCTAACAATAGGTCCTTGACTCTCCCACCAAGTGTCTGCATCCTCCCTCAAATAAAAGGTAGCTTGGTCTACTTTTTGAGCTTCAGGTGTCCCGTAGCAGTGAATAACTTATCAAAGTCTCTTAGCCAGTTCTCTAAGAGTAAGGGGTCTTCCTTTCCTACAAAGATTGGAGGTTTAAGGGTTGCTAACTTCTTTGCCATAGCAGCTTGTGGGTCCTCTCCACCATTATTCCTAATTGGTTTTGTAACACTAAACCCATACGTTGCGAAAGTTGTTCAGAGATCTCATCTCTCAAGTAGTTGTTCAGGGGTTTCAGCCATTTGTTCAAAAGTCCTCCTACGAGATCTAGTGTATACTTGATAGTTTGCATACAATTCCTGCACATTAGCATTGGTATTACTACATCTATTCACCCATACATGGTCTTGCACATCGTTTTATTTACTCAATACAAACTTTCATCATAAGAAAATTACATGACTCAACCAAACTATATTTCATCATAACATTTCAAGACAACCTTTGCATGCTTCCATCAAATTTGACAAGTAAACAACAATTATAACAAGAACTTAAACTCTATTCAACTCAAATAGTCAAGTAATAAGATTCCTAATAAAACACATATATAGGAATTAAAAAAATTCCTACTACTACTAAAGAACTTAGTATACAAACCTTATATAAATTTCTAAATTTCATGGTTAAACGGTCATCCGAACACAACATTTTCTTGTAGTTACAACATCTAAACATACAAGAACGAAAAGAAACAATTAATAAGCACTTGAAATAAGTGTTTTCACATTAAGGACATAAACCCTTTTCGATCCCACTCTCACAATTTATTTTAATGTTTATTAATACCTATATTATTTAACCTTAGACTCATAATTATTTAACACATTTTATTAAATCCTAATTTATATTAATTTATTATAACCTAAGCTCTGAATACCAATTTGTAACACCCCAAAACTTTGGTTCTAAAACTTTATAAAATATTCACTTTTCATTAAAATATCTGACCAAACCTTTAGGGTGTTACCGCCGCATCTATTTGCAAAATAAATGCAAGGCTAATTATTAGAAATAAAAATTTTACTCACAAACCAAAGTATCAAAATAAACCAAACTAAGTTGTCTACTTATACCAAAACAAAACTAAACAATCTCAAATGCAGTACTGAGTGTTATTAAACTAGGTGAACTTAAAAACTATAAATTCACTCATTCCTGCAACGTAGTCCCTTTCACCAACCTGCACAATATAAATAGGAAAAGAGCAAAGAAAAACAAAAACACAAAAATTAGCGAAAGCTAAGTAATTACAACTCCATCCCGTAAAATAATAATAATAATAGTTATATTTTAAAAATAATTTTTATAACATACATACAAATATAATACAATACAGACAAGTATAACATAATACAGACAAGTATATAATATGATTAACCATTTCAATTATTCAAGTTTATATGAGTATACACAACAATTTTATTTATTATTTGAAGGGAATTGAACGTCAGTAGGCCGGGACTAATCCCAGTAACCACCTACTTCAACATGGGTCGTCACCCAGATAATTAAGAGTAATGGCCAATATCGTTTTGCAGAACGTCCCTAGTGTGCACACCCTCACTAATCTAATGGGTATCCGCAATGCGCACCAATAGTATTAGGAGGAAGACAATAAAGAGTTGTAACAGAATAAAATCAAGTACTGTTCATCACCTATGGAGGATCCAAATCCACAGGATAATTCCCTCAATTTCCACTTTACGTGATTAATAGATTTTTTTAAAAGTTGTGACACATCAAACATCACATTAACATTAGCAGGAACATCTTCAGTTCAATAAATAATTTTCACAACTTAACCACTTAATATAATCATGATAATAACGTCCATAATTGTAGTAACCAATACATCCATCATTAGAGCCTCAAAGAGTCACCATATCAACTTATACCGTTCGAAACATCATTAACTCACTAATTTTACCCATTAAGTTACATTACAACGTTAATATAATTTCTTAAACATGGTGATTACATATGTACACTACATTCCAAAAGTAATAACAAAACACTTGTAGATACATATGTATTATACGTAGGAATAATAGGCACTATAAATATAATAATAATAATTTTAGTCATAACACTACTAATATATTATGCACATATTACATTTATAAACATAAAATCATATAATCACATGTATTACACATAGCACATACAATTCCTAACGGGATTCTAGTTGTTGATGGACATTGTGAATTACCTCGAACGCTTCCCAAGTATAGCAATATCAACTAAAAGTCGCTTTCTACGAAGTTTCCGTCTACAACACATAATATTACCTAAAGTTAGATATCTGATATAATATCCCGGAAGAATAATTAACCAAAGTTACAAAATAAATAATTAACAAGGTTAAATAATCAAAGTTAGAAAGATAAAAAGAAAGAAAGAAAATTTTCTTTAAAACAAATGATTGTATAAAACGTGACATATGTCACTGTGGTAAGTGGAACAAAACATTTGCAAGATGACGTGTGACAGCAAAGTCACAATTCATCAGTGACTTTTGCTGCACACCCTTTTCTTTTTTTGTTTTAAAAAAAAAATTAAATTCAAAGCTTAGACATTTATGTTGCAGCACGCAAAAGAAAACCAGAGAAAGAGGAAGGAGAAAGGAAGAAAGAGAAAGAAGAAGAAAGAAGAAAAAAGAAGAAGACCGGTGCCGGTCTCCAGTCAAGTCGTCGGAGTCTCGGTCTCGGGTTTTAAAAATATATTTTTTTTTTCTCTGGTTGAAACCTTCGAAACACAACAATGGTGATTCTAGATCTGAAATTTAGAACTTACCAAAGAGATGAAGAAAGTGAATTACGTGAGAATTTTTTTGGGTGTTTTGGGGGTATATATATATATGTAAATCTAGGGTTTCACTAAAAGATAAGTATTTACAATAATCTAATCCTTTACCAAAACCAACTCAAATTATAATTTCAGAATTTTCTTTTCTCTCTATTTTTTTCTTTTTGGACGAAAAATCTGATTTACTAAGAAAATCAGATTCCGAATTTTTTTTTTTTTTTTTTTTTTTTTTTTTCCTCAAAAGATAAAATCTGATTAAATTTCAAAAAATTTGATTTCGAAATTTCTTTATAAAAAAAAATCTGATTTAATACATAAACAGTTTCATAAAAAAAATCTGATTTTTTTTTTTTTAAAGATTTTTCTTTATTTTTCAGAATAAAAATCTTATTATAACAAAATAAATTTTATAAAATAGTTACAAAAATTTGGGGTATTACATGGATCCTTACGGAATCCAAGATTTTTGTACGTCTTCTTACTTCAGATACGGAACCACCTACCTACACATGTTCGTTGGACTATTAGCAACATCAGGGATCTAGCTCATCAACTGCGTTCGTGCCAAGTACTAAGGGTCGCACGACATAAGATAGGTGAAGCTCGTCGTCTGGCTCGTTGGCGTCAGGCCAACCGCATATCGTCCTCCACCGTAGTTTAAGTTTTAGGTATTTTTTTGAGTGGTTTGTTTCCTTAATTTGTTTGGTTTGTTTGTTTTGTGTGTGTTCAATTGATGTCCAAAAAATAAAATAAAAATAAAATAAGTTAATACAACATAAGAAATCCTAAATAAATTCACATAAATAAAGTCTAATCTTTAACATTTACCTGTTGTTTATGCCTAAATATGATAGAATTTATGTTTAAAAAAACACAATAAAAATCAAGCACTGATCGCGTACATAATTTGTAGTATCTAACTAATGCAAACCAGAGACATGCTCATAATATATAGACCAGGAAAAACAAAGCAACCAATATTTGTTCTTATCCACTATTCAGTATTGTTTTGTGAAATTCCTTTGGAGAAACTCTGAGAGGAGATTGCCTTCAGTAGGTGTGAGCATTGAAGAGGCGTTGAGTATGACTATATAAAAATCTAATCCGCATGTGATGTGATTTTTTTGGATATCCTATTGGATGCAGATTTGGTCCCAAAATTTTGGAGATAAGAGCCTCCACATTAGTTAACCTCCCCTTATTTTCTTTCTCTTGACCTCATTAGTTCAAATCATTTTCCACGAATTTTATCACCTACCTTTGTCATTTTCACATTTCCATACCTACATTCATTAACCTCCCTATTTACTTTCTCTCTCCTACTTATCCATACTCCACCACATTTTCTCTCTCATACTTTTTAAACTCCGCCAATAAAATTGTAACTTTTGCACACGATGTATACGTTACATCGTGTGTGTGTATGATTTTGTGAGAATTTTCAATCTAATCCTCATTCATCGATCATTTTGGGTTAAAACTTTTCTTTTAATTTAACTATACAAGTAAGTGTATATATATCTTTATAGATAATGAATAAGGATTAAATAGAAAATTGCAATTGTTACTTTGAGAGTTGCGCATGTTTCTTTTGTTTTTAATAATCTTAAAAGTACATTAAAAATCTGGCAGTTACATGAGCTTTTTTTTTCATGACTTTTTGCTGTCATTGATTATCTTAGATTAACAAATACATAAAAAGATAATTCGGGAAATCAAGTGGACACCAAAGTACTGAAGAGTTCCCATATATAATAATGATAATTTTGATTAATTACCTTGAATTTAGATAATATTAATTAAATTAAAATACGATAATTATAATTAAATAACAATCTTTTAACTAATTAGATCTATTCATTAATTGTAGTAGGTCAAAGCATTATATTTAATTACACTAATTTACCCGATTAATATTAATAATTGTGTTTATTTTATTGATAATTACAGTAATTGTTGATTATAATAATTTACCCGATTTCAATGTTAATAATCAATTATGACATATAAATACGCAAAAAAAATAAATAAATAACAACATAAATTCATTCATAAAAGCATATATGACATTGAACATGAAACCATACAATTGATTTTGTTTTAAAAAGATTGCAATATCTTCAATCATCATCGGTAGACTATAGGGCGTTATTTTATTTTGCCTACGTAGTGTGAGCGCATATTTGAGTACCCCATTGTTAAGTTTCTTTTAAAGCATGTTTTCGAAGTCGCCAATAAGGCAACAAGTATTTAGAGGAAGACTCATAAATCTAATTAGATATTCTGGAAACTGTAGGGACATTTTAGGGACTTATCCAATGTAGATTTCCCCGTACTAACTCCATATATGGTCAATGAACCAAAAATTGAGTTCGGAGGTGAGAGTACGAACACGGTCAGAAACCATGTCACCCGTTGCTGACATTTACTTAATATGATTCATAATAAATTTTATGCAAAAGAACAACCACATAATATTTTTACGCACCCTAAAATATACTTCCTCCGTTTCACAATAAGTTAAACTGTTCCCTTATTTGGCATATTCACAATAAGTGAAACCAAGCTTTAAATGGTAAAAAAATTAACTTTTATTACAAATATGCCACCAAAAAGTAAAAAGGGACCACAACCTATTTGTTTGATCACTCTACTTTATTGTGGTCCCAATTTTCTTTCTCTATATTCCTTGGTATATGTGTACTTTTCTGTGTTTCACTTATTGTGAAACTGAGGAACTATTAGTCTAGGTTGTTTCAAGAAACACATAAAAACTACTTTTTTAGTGATAAGTTATTTAACAATCAGATTATTGGGTTCCTAACAAGTTGTTAATATCATCTGATTTAGTTAGAACATTTATATAGGTCTTCATTAGCAATAAATGCAAGGTGATAAATATTCCAATCAGGCATAAACAATAGTATGTTCATGAATAATAAAAACACAAGAACAGAAAATATTGCAGGGAGTAGGTATAATATACAATACTTACAGTAGCAGGAACACGTTAACAATCTACATCACGAATAAAATGTTAGTAACTTCTATAAAATCATAATAATAAATAAATAAAATAAAATTTGTTAATTTAGTTGATCCTCAGAAATTTATACCACTGACTGGGATCGTTGATTCGTAAGGATTTTGGATCGAAAGTCGAACGAGCCTTTAAAAGGTTTTGTAGTGTTGACGGATTACATAACTGCATCGTATTATTATTAGGCGCTAACTATTATATATTGTTGATGATAAATGGTTAGGAAATGATGTATAATACGAATGAAGGGTGATTAGATGGTGCGGGAAGATTTAGTATTAGAATCTGGGGATAATGATGATCGATAATAGTTATTTATTAGGGGTGTTTACCTTAATATGCTATTGGTGATGAGGATTTGGCGAGGATGATGTTTGGTAGGTGTAGGAGTATGTAGCAGAGGGATTATTGTTGTGGTTAGATGGTGAATATTAGGGAGTGTCATGGACATTAGTATGGGGTGTACTAATTTTAGGGGAAGAGTGAGATTTGTTAGTTGGCCGTCAGAGTTGTGAGATTAGGGACAGATGGTATGCGAATCCCTCGGGGTTTTCTCAAGTCTGCGTATGGCGCAATATCACGACATTGGTGTTAGACCCTGCTGACAACTAAAGTTTGGGCTAGTACCGCTTTCAATGTTAGGCGAAATACAAAGTGGTCCTTCAGCTCCCTTCTAATCAGAAAGGATGCAGGTGTAAATTTATTCACTTTTATTAGAACTGCAATCAGGGTTTGCCGATTGTTCCCTTGGACGATGGACCTTGCTTACAGTTGAATCAACTGGTCCCCCTAATGTCCTTCAAGGAAGCCATTATCGGGGTGTATTGTTATGCCATCCCAAGGGTAATTGACGGGGGAGAAATATTGGTGCTTGTGTTTTGGCTACACACCCTTCATGACATTCGAAATGAGATGTTCTTAGCAGCAGTCGGTCTGAGTAGAAGTTGTGATAAGGATAATCTCGATTGAGGAGGATTCTTTCAGTGCTTCGTTTTATGTATTTTTTCCAAGTAATAATGCTCTTTTTTTTTTCCTTTCCGTTATAGCCCGCCATCGCCTAGATCCCGACATGGCTTCTAAGTTCACCACTAGCGGAGGTCGAGGCGATGAAAATCCCTCTAACCTTGAAGGTATCTTTTGGTACTTTCATTTTCCTTTCCCGTTATTATTGAGTTATGTTAAGAATTGCATTTCTTTAGAACTCGATGCCTAAGAAACCACATAAGATCCATGTGTGCTCTGGAGCCCTAGCGGACCGTACTAAGGGGACAAATGCCCTAAAAAGATTGTCATTTAAAGGTGTCTGAGAAAGCTTCTTTGAGAGTTTCTTTCGGCTCTAAGAGAAAAGGGGATGGCCTGGATCACGCCCCCGACATGACCTCTGGAGTTAGCCTTGAAGAGGTCGAGGATCCACCAGATAGGGTAGAATGTACCCTTTGCTATTCTTTCTAGGACCCAAAAATTAGCGCGATTCCGACATGCGATGTGAGAAATATGTTCCGACGTAGACGATGATACCCTCATAGATATCGGGTACGAGGAGGTAAACACTTTTTATGAGTCTTGGCTTGACATAAGTTTCCCACTACATACTTTGTATGATTTTATTCTTTGTAATTCTTCTAATAGTTGGTGTCTTGTAGTCTACAATCCGGATGACCTCGGTGATTCGCCACTGAGTCCAGCTGGAGGATATTGTGGTCGAGCACAAGAAGAAGGTCGAGGGGTTTGACGCCAAGATCCTTAAACTCAACACTGAGTTGGACTCCTTGGTTACATTTGAAGAAGCCAACAAGAGGTTCAATAAGCAGTCTCAATTGACCGGGAAAAAAAAGTATCTTAAAGCCTCCCTAAATGCCTTAACAACCGAAAACAACGAGGCTAAAGAATCCACTGAAACCCTTTAGAACAAGTTGGAGAAGGCCAACAAGAAGATCAAGTCCAAAAAACATGATATGAAGAAGGTCGAGACGGACTGACTTGCGACCTAGAATATCTCTCTCGAGGGAGTCGAGTATGCTACTCGGATGGGTGTATGGCCGACCAAATTGATTTTTACATCACCAGGAAGAACATAGGGGACATAATTGTTGGGTCTGCTCTTGACTTCAGCTAGGCTGCTATTGAGGCATAATTTGATCAGAGGGCTGGCCTCGAGGAGACAAAGGCTGGGGAGCAGACTGAGGGTGATCCGAAGGCTTCGGTTGCCCTAGAGTATGAAGCTCCTTTGACGACCAAGCCGACAGATGGGGAGCATGTTGACCTTAAGGAAGGTGTAGAGTCCCCAGAGGTTGATGGCTCCAAGGACGAGAATGATAGTGTTAACAGCTCCCCCACTAAAACCCAACTGCATTAGTTATGCCTTGTATTTTATTTTAATTTCCTTGCTTTAGAGCTTTTCTAGTCCTCGAGATTATGTTCTCGGGGGTCTTTAGCTTGTAATTCTTCTTTGATGAAATGAATTATGATTTTTTTCATGCAATCATTACATATTATTTGAAACATTCTCTCCGAGTCCTTTGTCTTGTTTGATACAACTAATTTACCCGAGTTGGTTTCATAACGTAACTAACTGATTTCATTCATAACAAAAAGTATGTAGATAGTGCTACCAAATTCCTACCTTGAGTTGTATCTAGCAAGATGAAAAAGTTAAAAGCGAAAATTGTTATTTCATTAGGAGCACTACAAGGGAGGGGGGGGGGGTGTGTGAATTGTATGTGTAGAAATAAACGTAACTTTTTGCGAAAATTCAAACTTAAACAAATAAACAAGCTAAAGGAACACAAGGTATTTTTTCGAGGAAAAACTTCTTGGGCCCAACAAGAAGAAACAACCTCGACCACTAGGGATTTTAAACTTAACTCTTTCACTAATTAGGCCAAACAACTCTGTTACAACCTGATTCTACTTACGAGCCACACCTTGAGTTCCTGAACTAAAGTTCCTGAGCTACTGTTCCCTTAACAGCAGTTCCTCTCAACTTCACTTGATGTTTTCTCACTCTCTCTAGCTTTACTCAAAGCTTCTCTCTTACAGAACTTCACTCAAAGTCCCCTTACGCCAAAAACCAAAATACAATTGATTGAAATAAGCTTAGTGGAATTAGAGTAAGAAAGCACAGAACAAATGGCTATTATGAGAGAATGAAGGCACTGCCACTTTAATTAGTTAAACTCACTAAAACACTTAATTAGACACAATTTGGAACTTACTTAGACATTATTAATTATAGCGACAGTAATGTAAAACATGGGAATTAAAACATGCATTTGTGGACAACCATTATCCCATGATGTTCCTTACCCCAAGGAACACGTTCCTCAAAACATCCCATGATCCCATGATCACTGTTAGACGTGGGAGTGTTTTTAGTTACTGCTCCTTAATTATAGTAACTACTTTGAGCATTACTCGAAAATTAGATTTAATTTAAAACATATTAAATATTAAATTAAATTATTTTAATAAAAATATTATCTTTAAAAAAATCCCGTAAAACCGAATAATATTTTTACTGTCTTTTGAAAAATAAAATCTTTTCCTAAAAAAGATTTTCCATAAAATCAGATTTTTCCTTAGAGAAAAACGGTTACCTATATTCTAGGCATTATCATCTCAACTGCCACCAATGTACCATTGTAATGCTTCAACCTAAGTCTAGTTCCTTTTATTTGTTAGTTCCTTTAAGTCATTAGTTTAGTGCCAATTCGTCTGTTCCTTACAAAGGAACAAACTATCATTCTCAAATAAAAACTACCACAGTTCCTTACCATCTTTACTCATTCCTTTACAATGGAACTAGAAATAAAACGCGTGCCTCGCTTTATTCTTCTTGCTCCAATGCTGCTCGAGTATCAATTAGGGAAACATCTTCACATAGTATTCAAAATCCAAACTTGCTTTCTTCCTTGACTTAGTATTCTCTTTGTTCCTTTCAATGATACCTTGAAATTCATGCACTTAAATAACTCGTTAGACCACTATTTAGTTTGCATCTTTGTTCCTTTGTCATCATCAAAACTAGGGTTCAACAATTTTCCCCTTTTTGATGATGACAACAAAGGTACAAACTAAGGAAATAACAAATAATATAAGCGAATGAAAAAGACAAAATACTAAATCATGAAATGAAAAATAAAACACGATTAAAGTATCTTAATTTTGATTTTTCATTTACCCTAAAAAATGTTTTTATTTTATTTTTAGTTTGTTCCTTAATCTTTTCCCCCTTTGACATCTTCAAAAAGAGCAAACTCTACGTGATTTCCACTACAAAAAAAATTGGCTATAGAGGCACATCATTTGGCCGACTTGCCTCTAAAACCCCCTTTTACCATCACATAAACATGGTTGCCTCTAAATTATATGATTTTTAGTGTCAAGTATATTATGGTGCCTCTAAAGATACATTTCAGCATCAGATGAATGTTGGTTGCCTCTAAAATCATCTTTTTAGCATCACATGAATATTGGTTGTCTCTAAATCCATATTTTTAGCATCACATGAATTTTGTTGTCTCTAAAGCCATTTCTTTTAGCATCAACTGTAGTTAGTTGTCTCTAAAGCCATGTATTTAGCGTCACGTGACTTTAGTTGTCTCTAAAGCCATTTCTTTTCAGCATCAACTGTAGTTAGTTGTCTTTAAAGCCATGTATTTAGTATCACATGAATTTAGTTGTCTCTAAAGCTATTTTTCAGTATCAACTGTAGTTAGTTGTCTCTAAAGCGATGTATTTAACGTCACATGAATTTAGTTGTCTCTGAAGCCAATTTTTTTAGCATCAAATTTAGTTAGTTGTCTCTAAAGCCATGTATTTAGTGTCATATAATATTTCATAGCGACACACTCACAAGTTCCACAAATAAACAATAGTGTATTCTAGATATTAAAATTCCAATAATCTACTGTTTTTTTATTAAAATTTTAATAATGTAAGGTTAAAAAAATATGTTAAATTCACCCATTTACATTGACGGGTCTTATTGTATAGACGATTATTACGGGTTGATATTATTTTGATTTCGGATAGTCTTTTTTCTGGCAACTCGGATTTCGGATCTTTCAATATCGGATTGTGGCGGATTCGGATTATATCAGATGTCGGGTGTAGGTACTATTCGAATTATATCAAGTTGAATCAGATTGGTTTCAGATTAAAATATCTGAACTGAATTGAATTGAACTGAACTAAATTGAGTTGAAAATAATTGTTTATGAGAAGAGAAAATTGAGAACTGATAAACTGAATTTTCCATAAAAGACAATTTTCACAATTTCACTACTATAAAAGTCAGAGAAAAGAAATTGAAGAAAGTTGAATCTTCCATAAAAATTCAAGGTTAGGTAATGACTAATTTCACTACTATAAGTTTATAAATTTCAATTTTGTAGCTTACACGTACTTCAATTTGAGTTCGAATATATTTTTTTAGACAATTGATGAACTACTTAATTTTTTTTTTTTTTGAAATTTAAATGTTACATTAATTCTTAACAAAAATTACAACACAAAAATAACTCCAATAAACTATCCATTAAATTCATATATTCAATAAACATCATAGTCTTACAATAATTACCAAAAATACAACAAACTTAAAAGAAATGACAAATAACAATCTGAAACAACTCCTAACAAATCTGAAAACCAAAAAAAAACAATCTGAAAACCAATACAAAAAATTCTGAAAGAACTCCTAAAAAACAAAAATCCCGACCTCCAAAATTTTTTTTGAAAAACAAAACAATGTAAAATTCTGAAAACCAATACAGCAATAGGTGTAAGCAAAACAAAAAAACCAAAAAATCTGAAGAAACTCCTAAAATCTGAAGAAAAAAACAATCTGAACTTCTGAAAATCTGACCGCCGACCTCACCAACATACAAAATCGAACTGTCGACTTGACCAACAAAATCGAACCCCCGACCTCACCATGGAAATCCTCGAAAATCCTTCTGAAAATCCTTCTCAAAATCGAACTTCAGGTGCGGCGGCGTTTGTCATTACCTTTTGAAACGTCGTTGATACGGTCAACTTCAAATTTTTTTCCCAAGAAAAAACTATGAAACCCATATTCCCCTTCATCCCTTCTGACGACAGTGCCAACTGCCACAATTAGACTCCGCACACCATAGAAGGTCAGTGCTGGTGACTCAATGATTTTACGACATCAATAGACACCCAACTATAGCAGCCCAACCCCAGTATCTAATCCCAAAGATCAGAAGAAAATATCCGAGACAGTGTCACTTAAAAAATTCAAACCTTTTCCTCGACATTTTCAAGTTGATCCTTAATAGCATCCACTTTAGATGAAAGCCAAAGTAGGGTGCATCCACCGCCAACAACAATTCCTTCTTCAACAGCTGCCTGAAATACTATAAGATAAATAGATGTTACACAATCCTAAATGCCAATTCATCCAAGCCCAGCCTTCTTTTAACGGGATGCATCAAAATAAAAATATTAGCTTTCTTAATAGAAAAACTAATATGATACCTTTGTGGCATTAAGAGCATCTTCTACTCTCAGCTTCTTTTCCTTTAGCTCTGTTTCAGTTTGGGCTCCAACCTGACTCAGCAAATAGAACAAATTATATGTAAAAAAAAAAAGCTCAAAATATATTGCACACTATGTAATTGTGCATCCTATCTAATACATAGAATATGATGAGAGGAAAAGGAAGACAGCATACCTGAATCACAACTACTCCACCAGAAAGTTCTGCAATTCTCTCATTAAGCTTTTCCTTTTCATACTCTTGCTCAGCGACCTGCACCAACATGAGTGAAAATCATAAAACAACACTCACAAACAAACCAGGTCATTGATAAAAAAAAACTATGGTGTCGTTGAAGGTCATCTTTTGATTCAATTATGGCGTCGTTGTTCGACCACCATCATCATCACCGAAGAAACGCCGGGCCTACGTGGTGGTGGCTAAAATCCAACGATGGCAGTGGCAGGGAAGCAGCGAGAGAAGACTGGCGGTGGTGGTGGTGTAGAAAGAGGAGAAGACAAGAGAGATGGAAGAGGATTGAGGATGATGGTGAACGAGGCTATTACTGAAGAATGAGGTTGGGAGGAAAGGGTGAAGGTCTAGGGATAGAGAGGGATTTAATTCAATGGTTGGATTTTGATCTTTCTTAAATCAATGGTCTTAATTCATAATCTTTGATATTATTTTTTGACTAATGAGAATTGAGAGTGGTCAATTACATGGATTGCTAACTTAATCAATGTTTGGATATTCATCTTTCTAAAATTAATGGTCTTTTCCTCAAAAAAAATACATAGCCTAAACTACTAATAAACTAGTATTGTATTTTGATATTATTATGGTTTGAGTATTCTAATTTCTAGTTCTAATATATTAGTTTAGTAACTTTAGAAATTAGTAGTATTACTAGAAATTAATAGAAATTAGAAACTTTCGAAATTAAATTAGTATTATTGATTTTTAAGAAATTATTATTCTAAATTTATAAAATCAAAAATATGTGAACATGTTACATGCGGTGATTAGGGATTAATTTAATGCTAACATGTAACACGTAACATAGTAACAATTAGTCGATTATTGTCGATGGGCCGATATTATGATTTAGGACTTATTGTCTTAATAATTACATTTACAATTTGACTTATGTCTTATTGTTGACATTTGTTAACCCAAAAATATTAGCAGATTTACTTATATAGCAAATAATCGAGTCATTTACGTGAAATATAGTATAACAGTATACTTATATTGATGTATTATTGTATCAATGAGGTTTAAGCCATAGGTTTTCTTGATCGATACTTATAGGCTTCATATCAAGATCTTGTTAATAAGCAATAAGATTTAATCAATTAAGATATTGTTAATGTGCAAAATGATACAAGAATTTAACAAACCTCCTTATATGTTATGATTAACTTAAATGGAGCATTGTTATGTTGAACTAATCTATCGAGTTACAATGTTCTACATCTGTTGCAACTGAATTAGATGTTTCTGGTTCCATGACGAATTTAACTTAAAGTGATTAACTTAAGTATGGTATTGTTATTATCTTGAATTAAACTTAGGGTACTGTCAAAGTAGTCGTTTTGAGTTTCAATATAAATTCAACTTAGAGACGACTAACTTAAACGGAGTATTGTTATATTGAACCGATCTGCTAAGTTACATTGTTCCACATTTGTTGCAATTGAATTAGATGCTTTCGTTCCGAAATGAATGCAACTTAAAGATGATTAACTTAAGTAGAAAATTGTTGTTATTATCTTGAAATAGTTTATCGCCTTACATGTTGATACATCTAATGTAACATCAATTTCTTTCAATTTGAGTAAGATACATGAGTTTCAAATTGAATATAACTTGTTAACGATTAACTTAAATGGAGTATTGTTGTCTTGGTTTAACTTATCGATTCACATAGATCACTACAAGAATCCGTGTTATTACCTACAAAAAATACCTACCGCATTGCAATCGGTAGGTAATTTTTAGTGTAGCTACTGCACCGGAAAATTACCTACTGCTTATTAGTCGGTAGATAATTTACCTACTGCTCATATATTTTACCTACAGTTTTTAATAATCGGTAGGTAATTTACCTACTGTTAATGTATAATACCTACCGTTTTTAATAATCGGTAGATAATTTACCTACTGTTCATATTTAATACCTACCGGTTTTAATAATACTCCCTCTGTCGCATAATATAGTGCTTATATTCCTTTTTTGGTGTCCCAAAATGTTGTGCCTATTTTCTTTTTTGTCAATTTATTTGGACTAAATTATCCTTAATTTCTACACAAACTTTCCAAAATACCCCTACTTTTCTCTCAAAACATGTGACCCCATTTGTTGCTTTACACCATTCCAAGGAACATTTATTGTCTTTTGATTTTATTAAAAGGAAAAAGAAAATAAATAACTAGTTTCAATACAAAAGTATCAAAAAAGCACTTTATTAAATATTTTTTTTGGAAATCCTACCACTCATTCCATTTTCCTTAATTCCCGTGAAAAATGAGAAGTAAGCACTATATTATGGGACGGAGGGAGTAGAAGCTATTGACCTACCACTTATCTCATATTACCTACCCTTTACTTCGTATTAAAGTTGAATCCCAACCCATTAGAAACCCTACCAATTTGAGCCTTACACTATTGCTTTTTGAACCTCCGCCAAGCCATCACACCGGCCATTACACCGGCGTTAAGCCAGCCCGCCGCTTTCCTATTTTCATCCAACAGTCGCCACTACCAGCAGGCCCTCCTTTTTAATTCTCCTACCACCCCTCCCTATCTCCTCCTAATCTAACCTTCTCAATCTCTCTCAAATTTGGAATTGGTATTTATGTCTTCCCTCATGATTCCCCTTTCTCATTCGCTGCTAATTTCAAACCTAACTCGTTGACAGACTTGACACCCACTTTTTCTCCAATCGTAAAACCCCAAATTGGGAATTTTCCGCCTTTAAAATCGGTTTCTTCTGGTGATAATGGGGGAATTAAGCTTGATGGGGTACCACAAAATGGGAAATTTTCAAATGGGTCAGTTCCAGATTTTGAAACTAAGGCTGGTTTGGGTGATGTCTAGGGTCAGAGGGGTATGGGTAAGGGGTTAGGTTAGTGTGGAGGGATTTAAAGAGGGACGTGTCGATTTTGTCCGAGGTTTTGGTTGCAGCGAGGATGTCGGTGCCGGTTACGAAGAGGGCGGTGGTTAATATGTCGTAAAGGGGCTGTGCTGCTGCGGACTGCTAGACCATACGAGCTGCTGCCAGCGTCGCTTGCTTCCACCGCCCTTGCTGCCGTCGTTCAGGTGTGAGGTACTGTTCTTTTCCTTTTCTTTTCTTTAAAATCTATGAATTATTGTTTACTGTGAATTATTATTGGAATTATTTAATGTTGAGTGAATTAATTGTAGTTGTTATGATTTAATTATTGATATGATTCAATTGTTGTGGTTGTGAAATTAAGTATAGCAACTGTAAATTGTTGTTGAGTAAATTATTGAAGTATTTTTTATGGACTTTCCTCCATCTATATCATCTCCTCATTAAGGGAGAGAGCTACTTTGGCTAAACTATGAGCACAATTATTACAATAACGTGGCAAGTAATTGAAGTAACAATAACTTAAAAAGTTTAGCTCTTTTCTTACTTTTGCTATTAACTTAAAGGCCTTTTCAATGATCCACATCAATGTTCTATGGCATACCTACACAAAACAACATATATTTGATACCTTGTTTGGGCATTCTGACTTATGTAGATATCTTATTCTGCTTGATTGTATTCGAGGTCAGTTCTTGATCTGAAGATACTTGGTTGCAGAGTTGTGTAAGTTGTGACTATCAGTTAATATCTTAGTTAAGCCATGTCTTTGTAACTTGATATTTGTTATTAACTTATTACAAAGGAAATTGGAAATGAAGGACTTGTCCTGTTATGACTATGTTAAAGTGCGCTACTATATTTAGTGACTTAGGACTAAATGTAGTCAATTTGGCTTTCTTCTCAAATATATAAATTGTTTTGGTTGAGCTCCATTAGGTTGCGTAGTTTAGACCTAAAAACCGTGAGATAATTATAGAGCTAGATTTAGTGTGTCAGTGTGGCAGTGTGTACATGTGTGTTACATATACATATATATATATATATATATATATATATATATATATATATACATATATATAATGTATCAAAGATATTGAAGCAGCTCTAGTTCAAGGTTAATTAATTCTCACAGCCAAGGTGTGTAAGAGGCATCAACCCCTTTGGTGATGCTGTTTCAGCAAGTGTAAAAGGTTGATTAATTTCATGTTGATAAGTTGCAGATTGAATTGCGTTCAAGTTGAAGTTTTATGTTGAAGATTCACTGAAGGTTGAATGTCGGTTGAAGATGGAATTTCTATTTTTTTTTTTTAATTTCCTCTTCTGAATGTTTGTATCAATTCGTCAAAATTGTTAGTAATAAGATTATACTTCTAGTTTCCTTTATTAATTTATAATGTTATTTTTTTTGTTGATGTAAGAATGTGCTTGTAACGGTTACTGTACTAATAACACAATGTTGATGCTTACAAGTGTCTATATAGTAGCTTCAAATTGCGACATTTTCAATTGCAATGATGCTAAAAAGCCTCAACATTTTCGAAGCCTATGAGTGTCATTAATTATCGGTGGCTAAATGTTCGCTGCTCCTTTAGGGAGTCGATAATTTTTTATTTCGATGCTTATAAACGTCAAAAAATCCCAAAAAAATTGTCGAAAATGTGGAAATTATAGTTGTGGTTGCATCTAAAAACATCCTTTAGCGACAGACTTATGGTTGCATTAGATGCAACTTAAAATTAGAGACGAACTTATGGTTGCCTCTAAATATAAATGGCCTTATCACCAATGTAACATGTGTGCCCCAAAAAAGTGGCATTAGGGGGAACCTATAATTACCGACTGGCTTATGGTCGCCTCTAAATGTAAGTGGCTTTAGCAGCACTATAAGTTTTGTGCCTAAAAGAGGTGGCATTAGGGGCAACCAACAATTAGCGACAGACATATGGTTGCCTCTAAATAGAAGTGTCTTTAGCGGCACCATAACTTATCTGCCTCTAAAAGGTGGCATTAGGGGCAACCTATAATTAGCGACGGACTAATTAGAGGCAGCGAGAAAATTGCCTCTAATGGTCATTAGAAGCAATTTTCTCGCTGCCTCTAATTGCATCTACAAAAAAAACTACATAAAGAGGCAATCTAAAATTGCATCTAAATATATATTTGGTGAGGATGAGGGAGAGATGGAAGAGAGTTTAGTGTGGGGAACAGAGATTTTTGGTGAGGATGGAGGAGTTGGTTTCTTAGGAGAGTTATGTTCCTGTTCCTCCACATCAGAAAGTTCTAATGGAGAGTCCTTATTGGAAGGAACAGGGGCAGTTTAAGCAATTTTCAGTCTAGAGCTCTGCCTAACTCTTTTAGGAACAGGAGGGATAGGATTTTTGGCTATTGTTTTGCGCCTCTTAGGTTTCGGTTCCTTTGGTTCAGTAGGAGCAGGAACTTGTTCCTCCAAAATAACATCAGCGAGTTCCTCTTCAATTGCCCTAGGCAGTTTCCTCTTGCTAGAGGAACTGGGAGCAGTTCTCCCTTGAGTTAGTACTCCCTCTTGCACAGAGAGATCCAAACCATGAAGTGTAAACTTATTTAGGATATTTCCTTCCTTAATTCCCAATGTAGGCCATCCGGTTATTTTTACTTTAAAGTGATGAATGAGAGAGGTAATTAAAGCTCCATAGCCAACGACACAATTGTTTTGAATGCAATGAGTAAGATGTTGGATGAAAAGAGAAGGGAAGTTTATTTGAATGTGGAGGTCAAGGCAGAACATATAACACATGTCCAAGAGACCCACTTCATTCCTCTTTTCTGTTCGAGGAATGAGTGCTCTCTAAACTAAGTTAAACAGTATTTTGTGGACAGGAGAGAGTAGGTTATGATTGGTTTTATTTTGGCCAGCAGTTCCCCCAAAAGATTCAATAATCTTGTCTTGGGGAAAATCGGGAAAGGAAACAGTTCCTTTCCGTGTAAAGTACACATCAGTTCCTTTGCAAGGAACCTCCCAAATTTTTGCCAAAGTTTCTTTAGAAAATTTTATTTTCTTCCCCCTTACTTCAGTAGTACAAATTCCATCATTGTTAGCAAAATTTGCACAAAATTCATCCATGGCTAAAGGAACTAGGGCATTGTTAAATGCATATTCAAACAGGTATTCCATACCCTGTTCCTTTAGAATATCAGTCAATTCATTGAATTGCACCTCTTTTGCCCATTCGAAATCGACACAAGAACCTAAAACATACCTTGATTCACTTCTTTCCACTCGTTTCTTGGAGGAAGTAGTAGCAGTTCCTTTGGAAGGAACAGGGGTAACTTTTTGGAATCATGATTTAATTCATGTTTAATTATAAGCGAAAAACAGATAAATGAGAATCATGATTTAATTAAATCTGATTCCTATATTTTTGGGTTTTTCGGATCTTTTTGGATTTTTATGGATTTTTAATTTTTGAAAAAATAAAAAGTTAAGGAACTTGTGCTATAGGAACAACTTATGCTACATATCAACGTTATTCATATTATGCATGTTTCTTTAACTTATGAACAATAAGGGGAGTACTATGTGACATTTGTGAGTTGTTTTATTCCTTTGAATTCATGTTTATATTTTTAACATCTTATTTTGCAATGGTCTTAGGCAATTAATCACAATCACTTTATATCACATAGACTAAGTCAAATTAATTCAAACATGGGGGAATGGAATAGGAACAACTACTTAAGTTTTATTAAACCTAACTCAAGCCTTAATTTTTCATATCTATCTCTTTGTAGAGGCTTAGTTAGAATATCAGCAATTTGATTTTCAGTTTGACAAAACTCAAGCTTAATCAATCCTTTTTCCACATTTTCTTTTAGAAAGTGATGTCTGATATGTATATGCTTAACTCTTGAATGATGCACTGGATCTTTTGAAATACTAATGGCACTAGTATTATCACAATAAATAGGAACACAATTAAAGTTTATTCCATAGTCACATAGTTATTGCTTTATCCAAAGCATTTGAGAGCAACATGCAGCAGCAGCTACATATTCTGCTTCAGTAGTGGATAAAAAAGCGACTGTGTTTTGTTTCTTGGTGCTCCAAGAAACTAAACTATGACTAAGAAATTGAACCATACTGAGGTGCTTTTTCTATTTACAAGATCTCCAGCATAATCAGCATTAGCATATCCTTTTAACTCAAATATGTCACTTCTTGGATAGTAGAGTCCAAGGTCATCTGTTCCTTTAAGATATCTAAGAATTCTCTTTACGGCGGTTAAATGAGATTCCTTGGGATCAGCTTGAAATCTAGCACACATATCACCACTGAAAGCTATGTCTGGACGACTAGCAGTTAGATACAAAAGTGAACCAATCATTCCTCTATATTTTGTTTGATCAACACTTTTTCCTATGGAGTCTTCATCTAATCTAGTTGAAGATCTCATAGGAGTGTGATTTATCTTTGAGTTTTCGAGGCCATATTTCTTTAATAGTTCCTTTATGTATTTTTGTTGGTGAACGATTATTCCCTTTTCAGTTTGCTTAATTTGTAACTCAAGAAAGAAATTTAACTCACCCATTATACTCATTTCAAATTCACTACTCATGAGATTTGAGAATTCTTTGCATAATGTTTCATTTGTTGCTCCGAATATGATGTCATCAACATATATTTGAACATGTAAAATGTCAGTTCCTTTTAATTTTAGGAACAAGGTTTTATCCACCTTTCCTCTTTTACAGTTGTTTTCTAAAAGGGACTTAGATAATATCTCATACCATGATCTAGGCGCTTGCTTTAACCCATAAAGAGCCTTGTCAAGCTTGTAGACATGGCTTGGAAGATTATTGTTTTCAAATCCAGGAGGTTGTTCAACATATACATTTCATTTAAATAGCCATTTAGAAATGCACACTTAACATCCATTTAATATAATATAAAATCCATATAAGCAGCAAATGCAATTAGAATTCTAATGGCTTCTAATCTAGCTATAAGAGCAAAGGTTTCTTCATAGTCTATTTGCAGTCTAATGTTCTAAAATAAGTGATATTGGGTTTCTTTCCAAAGTAAAGCTTATAAGGAGTTTTGTTTATGATAGGTCTCATCATGGCACGATTAATTATGTGACAATCAGTGTTAACAGCTTCATCCCAAAAGTTCATTGGAAGTTCACTAGCAATTGACATAGTTCTAGACATTTCTTCCAAAGTTCTATTTTCCCTTTCTACAACACCATTTTGTTGTGGTGTCCTAGGGGCAAAAAATTATGATCTAGGCCATTATCTTTGCTTAAGTCATCAAATTCATAATTTTCAAATTCTTTACCATGATCGGATCTAATATGCATTATTTTATGACCACTGAAATGTTGAACTCTTTTAGCAAAGACAAGGAACTCATCATAAGTCTCATCTTTACTAGAGAGAAAAATAACCTATGTATAACTAGAGTAATCATCGACAATAACTAATACATACCTCTTTCCACATCTACTTTGAATTCTCATTGGTCCACATAAATCCATATGAATTAGCTCTAATGGTTTAGTGGTGCTTACTATAGTTTTAGATTTGAAAGGGGATCTAACTTGCTTTCCTCGAGCACATGCATCACAAACTTGATCAATACTAAATTTTATAGATGGTAATCCCACGACGAGACCTTCAACTAAAAATACATTCTCAATGGAGTGTGATGGTGACTTACCAACCTTGCCCATGGCAACTATGTTTACCTTTCTTATTATCACCAAATGTCACACTTCCACCTTTGTAAGTTGAGAGTGAGAGAAACTTAGTTTTGTCTCCTGTCATATGCTTGGAACAACCACTATCAAGATACCATGTGTTGTTCCCCCTCACTCCAACCTGCAAAAATCAACTAATTGTTAGTTGTAGGAACCCCTTCTTTCGTGGGTTCCTGTTCTTGACTAGGACGTGATTTGACAATCCATTTTTTGTTACTTATCTTCACATTCTTGCCAATGATCTCAGTTTTTAGTTGACATTGGTTTATGTAATGACCTACCTTTCCACAATACATACAAAATTTATCGCTAGGTAGGTCAACATATTTCTTGGTCTTGTTCCTTTTCTTGTAGTTTTTAAAACCAAGACCTTCTTTTCTTTTAGTCTGTGGTTTTTCAATCCACTTAGGAACAACCATCGTTTTGCCTCGGTTCCTTGCAACAACCAGTTCCTTCTTAAAATTACAGATTTGTTCCTTCAAAACAATTTTTTCTATATTCAAAGTTTCGATCTCAGATTTGTATCCTTTCAAAGGGGTTGATCTAATATCAAAGGAACTTAGAACAGGGCCAAATTCCTTTAAGTGTGAAATTTCTAAATTTATTAGATAATTTTCATTTTTTACACTTTCATAATATTCTTTGATTTTTAAGTTTTTGTCAAATAAATCAAAGAATCTAGTTTCAACATCTGTTCTCATTTTCTTAAGCCATTCTATGTGTTCTTTGCAGACTTTAAGAGCTTGTTCAGTTTGTTCACGTTTTTCACGTTCATCTCTACATTCAAGAATTGCATCATAAAGAAGATCATATATTTCAGCCCTAGTTTTGCAATCTAGGCCTGACTCAAGTCCATGTTGGCTTACCTCAACATTCTCTTCATCTTTTTTTCAATGTTTGCCATGAGGCAAAGATTTGCAGTTTCTTCAGTTTGTTGTTCTTCTTCCGTCTCTGAATCTCCCCAAGCAGCTATCATTGCCTTTCGAACGTTTGCCTTAGAGAAAGGTGCCTTTGATTCCTTGTTCCTTTCAGCAAAGCGTTCCTTGTTCCTTTCTTTGGTTTTATCATTTTCCCAAAGTGGACATTCCTTGATGAAGTGATTTGTACTTTCACATTTATGACAAGCAGCTTTGTTAGAAAATTTTTAGTCTTACCTTTAAGTTCCCGTTTTTATGTTCATGTACATCTTTCGAAATTTTCGAACCTGAGTGCTGCTTCCTCTTCTTCTGAGTCAAGTCATCTTCATCATCTCTTTGAGAGCAATGGATTTGATTTGGAGCTTTCAATACTCAGTGTAAGGTGAAGCTCATGATCATAAGTGACCCAACAGCTGTTCCCAATTGAACTTAGTGAAATCCTTTGTTTTCTGTAAAGTAGTGACCTTAGCCATCCATCTGTCCTTAGAAAGACTCCTAAGAACCTTTCGAACCTGTTCCTCTGATGAAATGAACTTTCCAAGAGAAGCTAATTCATTAATAATGTTAGTGAGACGAGCAAACATCTCTTGAATACTTTCCTTAGTCTTCATGGAGAACAGTTCATATTGATTCATTAGTAAATCAATTTTAGATCTTTTGACTTCATTAGTTCTTTCATGGTTTACTTCTAGTAAGTCCCATATTTGCTTTGCAGATTTCCATCCCATGATCCTATTATGTTCATGGAGTCCAAGTCCGCAATGCAACAATTTAATAGCCATGACATTTACTTCCATTTTTTCAAAATCAGCTTTGTCATATTTAGAGAAGGGTTTCAGAATTACCTCATTTTTGTCATTTGTAGTTGTGACCTCGAAATCACCAAATTCAATGACTCTCCATACCTGATTGTTTTCAGCCTTGAGGAATATCTTCATTCGGTTCTTGCAGTAGGATTAGAACTTCCCATTCAACATGGGTGGCCTACCTTCCTCAAGTTTCTCGGTGGTATTCATTATTCCTTGGATCTTTTTCTCAATAGGATTTCCTATCTTTTGTGAGTTCTAGCTCTGGTACCAATTGTTATTTCACTAGGAACACTACAAGAGGGTGGGGGGGGGGGGTTGAATTGTATGTGTAGAAATAAACGTAACTTTTTGCGGAAATTCAAACTTAAACAAATAAACAAGCTGAAGGAACACAAGGGATTTTACGAGGAAAAACTTATTGGGCCCAATAAGAAGAAACAACGTCGACCACTAGGGATTTTAAACTCAACTCTTTCACTAATTAGGCTCAACAACTCTGTTACAACCTAATTCTACTTACGAGCCACACCTTGAGTTCCTAAACTCAAGTTCTTGAGCCACTGTTCCCTTAACGGCAGTTCCTCTCAACTTCACTCGAAGTTTTTTCTCACTCTTTCTGGCTTTACTCAAAGCTTCTCTCTTACAGAACGTCACTCAAAGTCCCCTAACCCCAAAAACCAAAATACAATTGATCGAAATAAGCTTAGTGGAATTAGAGTAAGAAAGAAAAGAACAAATGGCTATTATGAGAGAATGAAGGCACTAACACTACTTTAATTAGTTAAACTCACTAAAACACTTAGTCAGACACAATTTGGAACTTACTTAGACATTATTATTTATAGTGACAGTAATGTAGAACGTGGGAATTAAAACATGCATTTGTGAACAACCATTATCCCATGATGTTCCTTACCCCAAGGAACACGTTACTCAAAATATCCCATGATCCCATGATCACCGTTAGACGTGGGAGTGTTTTTAGTTACTGCTCCTTAATTATAGTAACTACTTTGAGCATTACTCGAAAATCAGATTTAAGTTAAAACATATTAAATATTAAATCTGAAATTAAATTATTTTAATAAAAATATTATGTTTAAATAAATCCCGTAAAAACCGAATTATATTTTTCCTTAAAAAGATTTTCCATAAAATCAGATTTTTCCTTAGAGAAAAACGATTACCTAATCTAGGCATTATCATCTCAACTGCCACCAATGTACGATTGTAATGCTTCAACCTAAGTCTAGTTCCTTTTATTTGTTAGTTCCTTTAGCTCATTAGTTTAGTACCAATTCGTCTGTTCCTTACAAAGGAACAAACTATCATTCTCAAATAAAAACTACCACAGTTCCTTACCATCTTTACTCGTTCCTTTACAATGGAACTAGAAATAAAACGCCTGCTCTATTCTTCTTGCTCCAATGTTGCTCCAGTATCAATTAGGGAAACATCTTCACATAGTCTTCAAAATCCAAACTTGATTTCTTCCATGACTTAGTATTCTCTTTGTTCTTTTCAATGATACCTTGAAATTCATGCACTTAAATAACTCGTTAGTCCACTACTTAGTTTGCATCTTTGTTCCTTTGTCATCATCAAAACTAGGGTTCAACAAAGATCAACTAAGTTACATGACTCAACTGATTCAAATGTAGTACGTCTTGAGATTGTCCGCGTTCCAGGCTCAGCTTAAGGCGATACCCTTAGGAGACTCCATTCGGTAAGTCCTTGACTTGAAGACTTGAGTCACCTTATAGGGGTCGTCCCACTTGGGTCCTAGCTTTCCCTTTAATTGTGCGAGCCTTGTTGCCTCAACCTTTCTTACTACCGAGTCTCCATTATGGATGAGCCTTGCTTGGACTCAGAGGTTAATTGCCTTGTGATTCACTGTTTGTTGCAGATGCATTTGAGCATACGCAGTAATTGGGAATCCTATTACACCTACGCCCAACTCAAATTCACCAAACCAGGGTTCATCTCGTGTAGTGATTGTGGACTCGTACAAGGATATTGAGTAGACAAACTGAGTTGCCTTTGAAGTCGAGGAGTAGGTCTAGATTGACCCTATTTCTTTTTCATCGTAAGGGAGAGTATCCCAACTTCGACGGGAAAAACGGCTTTGCTGCTATAAACTAAGTTAAAGGGGGAGTGCCTCGTTGCCTCTTTGACTGTGGTCCTGGTCGACCATCATACTCCGAGGATTTCACTAACCTAAGCTCCCTTGGTACCTTCAAGAGACATCTTTATCTCATTCAGGACAACTTTGTTGGCCTCCTCGGCTTGGCCATTAGTTTAGGGCCAGGAAACAGTTGAGAACCTCATTTGGTTACTGAATCAAGAACAATAGTCTTGAGTCGGGCCACTGTTAAACTGTCGTCCATTATCCAAGACGAGAATCATCAGGATCACGAACCAGGTGATGATGTTCCTCCAAATGAAGTTATAGACTTGTTTGTCTGTTATGGAAGTCAGTGGCTCTATTTAACCCATTTGGTAAAGTAGTGGATGGCCACTAGGAGGAACTTTTTGTGCCCCGAGGCTGTTGGGAAATGACCTAATAGGTCCATCCCTAATTTGTCAAAGGGTAAGACAGCTTGAATAGTTGTCAAGGGGTTAGCCGGGGTCCAAGGGATGTCTCCATGCACTTGGCAATTTGGACGCTTTTTCACGAGCTTCGCTGCATCATGCTTGAGGGTGGGTCGGTAATACCTATATTAGAGTGATTTTGCTGCTATCATCCTCGCCCTTTATGGTTACCCTCATGTATTTCTCGAAGGATATAATTTCCTACAAAAGGTCACACTTGAGTAGTGGATGAGTGCAAGATTTCTTGGAGAGGCGACCCTCGTACTAGATGAGCCAGTTTTCCTTGTTCTTCAAATGCTCGACCTCCTTTTCCCCCATGGGTACTGTTTTGTCTCTCAAGAAGGATATGATTTCCTCCATCCATGTGTCCGACCTAATGATGGTATGGATCTACATTGAGTTGATGCTAGTTTGGCCAAGGGCCTCCCATATTATGGTTCGAGGGTTCAGTCCCTCAGCAAAACTAGCCATACAGGGTAAGGCATCTTCATGTAGATTTCAAGTCTTGGTAGGTGATGGATACTAAACTAGGATAACTTTTTGATTAGCTCCTTTTTTTTGCTGTGATAGATTCTCATACTATCATCTTTGGCTTCATATTTCCTCGAGACTTATTCGAAAATCAACTGAGAGTCAGATTTGGCTTTCAAATATTGCGCTCTCGAGGCGAGGCGAATTTAAAAACCCAACACTAGTGGAAAAATAAGGAAGGGCTGCGCTAAAAAAGGCCCTTAGGGCTGCGCTTTTTGACAGCAACCCTTTCAATAACAGCCCTTCACTTTTTAAGTAGGGCTGGCTTTTAAAGCGCAGCCCTTCACAACGAAGGGTTGCGCTTTTTCCTAAAAAGCGCGTCCCTTCTAAGAATGAAGGGCTGCAGCCTATGAGCCCTTCATACTATGAAGGGCTGCACTTTTTTAACAAGCGCAACCCTTCTAGCTTAGAAGGGCCGCGCGTGTTTCAACTAGCGCAACCCTTCTAAGCAAGAAGGGCTGCACTTTTTTAAAAAAGCGCAGCCGTTCTAGCTTAGAAGGGTTGCGCTTGTTGAAAAACGCGCAGCCCTTCGTTTTTAAATTTTTTTTTTGTTGAAATTCAAATCTGCTGCCCCTGCGCACCCAGCCTGCCCACCCCATCCCACCCCCTGCACACCCAACCAGGCCACCTCATCCCACCCCCAGCACACCCATCCAGCCTGCCCACACCCCAGCACACCCACCCAGACCCCCCTGCCAGCCTTTCCCTTCCCACCCACAGCCCCTGCCCACCCCCTGCACACCCTGCCTGCCCACCCCGCACACCCTGCCCACCCTAGCCACACCCCTGCCACGCTTGCCACCCTTTGCCACCCCTGCACAGCACAACCCATCCCTGCCCACCTTGCACACCCTACACCAGCCCTGCAGCCCCATCCCCAGCCCACCCAGCAGCCACCACTCCCACCCCACCCCACCAAAACCTCCCTTCGACGAAAAAAAATGCAAATGCAATATATATGACAAGTGGAGAAAGGTAATAATAACTTCAAATATATTTAATAATGTAAAAAGTGTACATAGAATTGATAGAAACTAGTACATTCGAGCTAAAATGTATCATATGCAATCATCGGTAATGTGGGACACCAACTTATCCCGAACTTCATCTATTTCTTCTTTGGTGAAGTTACTCAAACTTGGTATGGATTTCTTCTCATTATAAACCTTGCAAAACAACTAAGGAATAAACACATATATAAGAATTCAATCATTTTACCGTAGTTAGTAGTTCTAAAAATGACATATACCTTTCCGAAATTCAATCAAAAACAAATTCAAGCTTAAAAGTCTACACACTAGTTATAATATGCTCATATAATATGTTGAAAGAAAATTTGGGGTTAAATGACTTGATAAGTACATTTTGAGAGCGAAAAGGCCAAAATAGGCCGGAAATGGCCTTTTCGTTCCCGAAATGCAACCAACAACAAATTAAAGCCTAAGAATCTACATACTAGTTATATTATGCCTCATATAATCATGTTCAAAGAAAATTTGTGGTTAAATGACTTGATAAGTACATTTTGGGAGCGAAAAGGCCAAAATAGGTCGGAAATGGCCTTTTCGTTCCCGAAATGCAACCAACGACAAATGAAAGCCTAAGAATCTACATACTAGTAATATTATGCCTCATATAATGATGTTCAAAGATAATTTGGGGTCAAATGACTTGGTAAGTACAATTTGGGAGCGAAAAGGCCAAAATAGGCCGGAAAGGGCCTTTTCTTTCCCGAAATGCAACAAACAACAATTGGAAACCTAAAAATCTACACAATAGTTACATTATGCCTGATATAATCATGTTCAAAATGAATTTGGGGTTAAATGAATCAATAAATACGATTTGGAAGCGTAAAATGCAAAAATAGCCCCGAAACTAACATATACTAATTAATTAATAAGTTACATACATTTTGAAGATCATCAACATGTGGCAACGGTTGACGATATCGAGGATGAACCTCATGACGTAATACCCACACGCAAGTCCACCTTCCTGTTGCGGACACTAAATTCACCAAAAGATGCAATAAATGACATTGATGTTAGATGTGTATTATGTGTTTCTATATAAGGAAAAAAAAATTAGTCATGTTACCTCAACTGAATGCCAAACAGGAGATTTTGGTGCTCAAAGTTCTATTGCATTAACCTCCTTCATCACACTACATCAATACATTATTATAAGATTATATGTACTTTTAATATTAATAAGTGCGGATATAGTGAGTTTCGATTAGGCTACCTATTTAACAATGATTTGACTAGTAAGGGCCGTATTGTTTGTTTACGCAAAGAATCAAAGTGGTAGGTTTCGTTACGTGACAAACATATTGCAATCAGTGTCCAATGATTCCTACAACAATAAAATATAGTTATTATTAATCGTAGAACAACTAATAGGTCAATTTAATTAAAGTAAAGTGAGTTTAAGAAGCATACGATTCAATGTTCGCAAGAAGAATGATCTTATATCCAAGACGAGAACATGCTTTCAAAGAAGCTTTGAGATACTCTTTCAACTCCTTCTTGTTTCTTAAGCAACTGTCATCTCGTACTATGCTTGGACATAACCAACCAAACATTGGCTCACTAGATGCAATCAATTCATTGTATAATAGCCTGAGAAATCATATTGATTAAAAGAAAACTTACTTATTATGGAAGTTAGTTGAATTGAAGACTGCTTAATTAAGGCATATATATGTATATATAATGCATGTTTAATTTATATACTAAAGTATTACATCATGAATGTTTGTATCATGGAAACATTCAATTCTTCCCCATGTAAGAATTCTTTAATATCAACCTTAGAAATGAAGGTTGATGTATCCTCAAAGTAGTGGAATTGGTGGTGCGACAACTGAATCTCAATCATTGTTTCATCGGCTACATTGCTAGCGCACTCATGTAACCAAAAGCACGAATAAGTAAGGCCTTGCACCAAATCGATCTCCGTAATGAGTGGACACTTTGTCATAGAAACGTTTACTTTCTCCACTTCATCACGTCGGTCTTCCTGAGGTGAACATGTCTTCTTTCATTTCCCTTCTTGTCGACCTTCCCCGAACCCTAGTAAATAGTCAAATTAAAAAGATATTACTAACAATCATATATATATATATAGTAACTATAAAAGAAAACAATATAATATATGATATATATATATATATATATATATATTATGTTAATCATTGTACCTCATCTGATAACCGCACCAATGCACGCGGCCAGAGAACATAACTGCCAAGGGCATCGTCACTGACTGTAGACCAACTTCTGCATCAGGCATCGGAAGAGGTAATTCTTTGAAACCGGGCACAATCTCTGAAACGCTGACCACATAGTGAATATCAGCGACTGCCTGGTTGTGCAATCATACCCGGTCCCTAGGGGGTTGTGCTTGGCCATAAGTAACGAGAATGAAACTGCCATGACCATCTCCTCGAGCTAATAGCTCACATGGTGTCTCTTCCTTTACAAAAAAATCTATTCATAGTTAGTTTATGAAACAACATATATATAGTAAGAATTTCATGCATTTAAGAACAATAGTTGTGATATTAAGTGATTACCGTGAACTCCGGAACTGGATCAGGCTGCGTAGGAACACTGCCCTACTGGAAAGCACAAAAAGTCGGTAAGCCCATCTGCGCCAAAATGGCGTTGAAATTCTGAGTCATCTCCACTCCGAGCTCCTCCCGAATTGCAGCTTTCATAACCTCCACATCTATGGAAGCCGCCGAATTCACACTGGAGGCACTGGATTTTAACGTAGAGGTGTATTGATCACCATACACCTTTCTCACCCCGAGGTGGACACCTCCTACGCCCCTCACACGTCCATGTTGGTCCCGTCCTAAAGTCTCGTGTAAGGCATCAATTTGTCCTTTAGGAGTGAACTCACCAGTTGCCTCCTTTTCCTTCAAGCCAATCTACATAAGGATAAGAGAGAAATGCTCGTGAGCGCACAAGTTATATTATATAAACCTTATCAAAAACTTATAATATGTACTTACAATGGCATTAGCTATCTGTTGTGTTCCGGGATCATGCAAGACTCTATGTCCCTTTGCATCAACCCCATGCATCGAACACCACCAATCGAGCACTCTATCTGGTTTCCGAGGCAGTGCATCTGTCGTCGTAGAGCTAGTGCCCGTTGCCGTTGTCGACCCAATCGTCGGGTAATGGCTATACATCCACGTATCTCTCGCCTGCCCGTACGACTGAGCACCCAGATGGTGATAGTACTTCATAGCTTTTGCATTCGCGCTACTTTTCTCACGAGATGCCTGAAACACACAATTATAAACAAAGGTTACGTGTTATACAATAATACTGGATCTAAGAGTATTAAATCCTATCAAGTAAAATATTCTTACAACAGCTTCCGGGGTTGTTTTTTGTGCAACAAATGCTTGCCACTCCTCAGGTGTGATATGCCTCCATATCTGTATAGTAACTTGGAGGGAGCCTCAAATGATGTGTCCGGTGAAGCCTCAGAACGATGTGTGTTTTTCCCCCGTAGATTTTCTTCTTCTTTGTACCCCACGACTTTTCTCCGCTTCGTGATCCACCCCGACACTAACTTGGCCTTGAAGTCTCTGAATCTTTGGGCAACCGCGGATAGAAACATATTCTTCTTGGCTTCATCATTTTCAATATTGAATTGATTCTACAAAAAACGCATTTCACAAAATAGTAAATATTACATAGTATATTTAACTAAAGTGATAAGATTCTAAACGTTATTATACGCGAAGCTTACCATAGTATCTTCCCAAATCATCTTTTTCAAAGACTCGAGCACCTCTTTCCATGAGTGGAGAATGGAGATCTTATGCATGCAAATCCCAACTTGCATGGCATACTTTTGACGCCATTTTCCACAAGGTTGTCCTAAAATGATCGTACTCCAAAGTCATTAGGGTGGGTTTCCCTAGTGACTTTGTAGGTCCCCTTCCTTTTCTCTTTTTCGACGCCAATGACTTACTTGGGTTTGTGCATCTTTTTCTTCATGGTGAGCCTTAACCAATTTACCCAGCTCCTTTTGGCAATCGAAAGACTCATCCTCGGTAGTGTGTTCCGCACTCGTATCCGTATGCACCTCCGCCATGTCCCTGAAATTGTACAAATATACGCATTAATAAAAAAATTCACATTTAGGGCGGGAGGGGGCTGTGCATTGGGGAGGGGGCAGCAGCGGGAGGGGGGGTGTGCAGGGGAAGGGAAGCAGTGGGGAGGGGCAGGGGGCTATGGGAGGGTGTGTAGGGGAGTGGCAGGTGCAGGGGGCGGTGGGGAGGGAGGCAGGGGGTGTGCAGAGGGTGCAGTGGACAATGGGGAGGGTGTGCAAAGGGAGGGTTGTGGGGAGGGTGTACAGGGGAGTGGGGAGGGGGCAGTGGGAGGGTGTGCAGGGGAGTGGGGAGTGGGAGGGGGCAGGGGGTGTAGAGAGGGTGCAGTGGACAATGGGAGGGTGTGCAAAGGGAGGGTTGTGGGGAGGGTGTACGGGGAGGGGAGGAGGGCAGTGGGGGTGTGCAGGGGAGTGGGGAGGGGGCAGGGGTGTGGGAGGGTGCAGGGGGGTTGTGGGGGGGAGGCAGGGGTGTGTAGAGGGTGAGGGGCTGTGGGAGGGAGGCAGGGGGGTGCAGAGGGTGCAGTGGACAATGGGGAGGGTGTGCAAAGGAGGGTTGTGGGGAGGGTGTATAGGGAGTGGGAGGGGCAGTAGGGAGGGTGTGCAGGGAGTGGGAGGGGGCAGGGGGGTGTGGGAGGGTGCAGGGGGTTGTGGGGGGGAGGCAGGGGTGTGTAGAGGGTGAGGGGGGGGGCTGTGGGGAGGGTGTGCAAAGGGAGGGTTGTGGGGAGGGTGTGCAGGGAGTGGGGAGGGGGCAGGGGAGGGAGGGGTGCAGTGGAAGGGGGGAAGCAGGGGAGGGGTGCAGTGGGAGGGGTAGCAGGGCAGGGGTTGTGGGAGGGGCAGGGGGTTGTGGGGAGGGTGCAGGGGTTGTGGGGAGGGTGTAGGGGAGGGGGCAGTGGGAAGGGGCAGTAGGGAGGGGGTGCAGTGGGAGGGGGCAGCAGGGGAGGGGGCAGTGGGGGGAGGGGTGTGCAAGGGAGGGGGGACAGTAGGGAGGGGTTTTCGTTCCCGAAATGCAACCAAAAAGGCATAAATAGGCCGAAAATGGCATTTTCGTTCCCGAAATGCAACCAACAACAAATTAAAGCCTAAGAATCTACATACTAGTTATATTATGCCTCATATAATCATGTTGATAGAAAATTTGGGGTTAAATACTTGATAAGTACATTTTGGGAGCGAAAAGGCCAAAATAGGCCGAAATGGCCTTTTCGTTCCCGAAATGCAACCAACAACAAATAAAGCCTAAGAATCTACATACTAGTTATATTATGCCTCATATAATATGTTCAAAGAGAATTTGGGGTTAAATACTTGATGTACATTTGGGAGCGAAAAGGCCAAAAATAGGCCCCGAAATGCAACCAACAACAAATAAAGCCAAAATCTACATACTAGTTATATTATGCCTCATATAATCATGTTCAAAGAGAAATTTGGGGTTAAATCACTCGATAAGTACATTTGGGAGCGAAAAGGCCAAAATAGGCCGGAAATGGCCTTTTCGTTCCCGAAATGCAACCAACAACAAATAAGCTAAGAAATCTACATACTAGTTATATTATCCTCATATAATCATGTTCAAAGAAAATTTGGGGTTAAATACTCGATAAGTACATTTGGGAGCGAAAAGGCCAAAATAGGCCGGAAATGGCCTTTTCGTTCCCGAAATGCAACCAACAAAAATCAAGTACTAAAATCTACTACTAGTTATATTATCCTCATATAATCATGTTCAAAGAAATTTGGGGTTAAATCACTCGATAAGTACATTTGGGAGCGAAAAGGCCAAAATAATCCTTCCCGAAATGCAACCAACAACAAATAAGCTAAGAATCTACATACTAGTTATATTATGCTCATATAATCATGTTCAAAGAATTTGGGGTTAAATACTCGATAAGTACGATTTGGGAGCAAAAGGCCAAAATAGTTACAAATTGGAGAAATTACACAGACCTGAGTTTATGTCTCATGATTTATTGACTTCCGCCGTTTCTTAGGATCCTCAAGTACATGTATCCCTTCCGTGTGATCTACACGCATATAGTTCTCCGACATATTCACATCATCTTCCACACTAATTTCAGGATAGGTAAAAGGGGGAGGTCCTCAAATGCATCATATTCTTCCTCATTATCAACATCACCAATACCGAGGATACTCCTTTTACCAGGTACAACAATTGACCACTTATGATCAGCAGGATCAGTTACAAAAAATACTTGCTTGACTTGTGATGCAATTACAAATGGCTCCTCAGTTTCACGTAGACGACTAAGGTCAACAAGAGTGAAAAAGGATCATCGTTTCTTACACAACGTCGATTATCGTCAACCCACTTGCAACACAAGAGGCAAATATTAAAAGTACAGTAGTCCAGCTCCCATATTTCTTGTATTCGCCCATAATAGTTGCTTTCAGCATGTACAGACGACTTATCTTTCGAGCTTGCATATTGTGTAGACGACGCCACAAGTGAAACACCACTATTTTGTTGCGATCTTGACTTCAGATCTTGACGTTCAGTCCAAAACGTATACCCATTAATATCATAACCCTCATAAGAGCGTACAGTTTCACGAGGACCAAATGCTAACCACTTGACTGTTTCAGGAACACTTTCATTCATTCAGTACTCGTTTATGAAACCAATCAATGAAAGTCTTGTTATGCATTTGCGTCAATGCCCTCACTCCTTTTCCAGGATTGCTAACACGTAATTCCTCCATATGTTCACTTAAATAAGGATGGACATCTGGTACGTGATGCAATACAAATAAGTGAGCTTGTTTACGCTTTTCTACGGAAGGTGTGATCAATTTTGAACCAATTGTACCCTTGCCCTCAAGTCTGCCCTCGTGTCGGGATGTCGGAAGTCCAACAGGATCAACACTAGCAAAATACTCAGCCACAAAATTACTGATCTCTTCACCCACAATCCCTTGAATTATACTACCTTCTGGTTGTGCAGGATTCCGAACTTTATCCTTCAAAGTTCCCATATATCTCTCAAAAGGATAGCACCACCTCAAAAACACTGGACCACACAGCTTAATTTCTCGAACTAGATGGACAATGAGATGGACCATAATGTCAAAGAATGCGGGGGGGGGGGAAATACATCTCAAATTTGCATAGAGTTTCAACTACTCTGGCTGCAAGGAATCGAGGGTCGACGGGTCTAGGACTTTGCTGCATATTGTATGAAAAAATGAACACAGTTCTGTAATGGTGTGCCTCACATGCTTTGGAAGTATCCCACGAATTGCAATCGGTAAGAATACTTGCATCATGACATGACAATCGTGCGATTTCATACTCGATAACTTCAACTCACCATTTAAGGTAACAAAGCGCTTCATATTCGATGAGTAGCCAGTAGGGACCTTAATGCCATACAATGACTCGCAAAAAATCCGTTTCTCTGCACGCGACATCGTGTAGCAAGCTGGTGGCAAATAATTCTTCTCCGAATCCTCCACCTTTTTACTTTTCTGAGTTTCATCATCAACCCTTTCCTCCCCTTTTTCTTCTTCCTTCCGTCCCTTTTCTGAGCCCACAACTCTGGTCGAACCCTCTTTTTCCAAGTAAAGTCGTGACGCCTTAACATTTTTGTCTTGCCCGGAATATTCATAAGTGTCGCGAATAGCTTCACAAACATTCTTCTCTATGTGCATGACATCCAAACAATGTCTGACCTTTAGATCTTTCCAATATGGGAGTTTCCAAAAAATGGACTGTTTTTTCCATAATCCTGTAGGTCATCAACCTCACTAGCAGGTTTACCAAAGACTGTTTCAATGCCCTTCACCTGATTATAAACTTCAGTACCAGTTAATGGTCTATGAGCAACTTCTTCTTCAACCGTCCCATCGAATGCCTTCTTCTTAAACCGATAGGGATGGTCGCGGCTGAGGAGCCTTCGTGTGCGCATATACACATGTTTGCAGCCCTTAAGGTGTGTAGATTTCATGTCATCTAAACAAATCGGGCAAGGTTGTTTTCCTTTAGTCTTATACCCAGATAAGTTCCCATAAGCTGGATAATCGTTCATAGTAAAAAAAAAAGGATGGCACGCAGAGTGAACATCTCATTAGCATACGCATCAAATACTAACACTCCTTCGTTCCACATCTTCTGTAAATCTTCAACAAGCGGCTGAAGGTATACATCTATGTCATTTCCAGGTTGTTTGGGCCCCGATATAAGAAGCGACAGCATCATGTACTTGCGTTTCATGCACAACCAAGGAGGCAAGTTGTAAACCACTAAAACTACTGGCCATGTACTATGCTGAGCTGAGATTGCCAAAAGGGTTCATGCCATCCGTACATAATCCAAGCCTCAGATTCCTATCCTCATTACCAAATGACTTATGCACCCTGTTGATAGTTTTCCACTCAGGCGAATCAGCCGGATGCTTGAGCAGACCGTCTTTCTTCCTACGATCTGCATGCCACCTCAAATTCTTCGCATCTCCTTTAATTGAGAACATGCGCTTAAATCTAGGTATTATGGGTAGATACCACAACACCTTGCCTGGTGGTCCTTCACTACCTCCAGCTCCTTCACGCTTGTACCTCGACAATCCACAACGTGGACACTCATGTAAATGCTCATACTCATTACGATAAAGCACACAATCGTTAGGACAAGCATGTATCCGCTCGTACTCTAAACCAAAGGACACATCAGCTTCTTCGCATAATAGTACGACTTTGGCAGTTCATTTCCATCAGGGAGCATCTCAGCTAAAACTTCCAACAACGATGTGAAACTAGAGTCCGTCCAACCAGCGTTCGACTTAATGTTGAACAGTGTTACCACCGCGGAAAGTTTGGTGTACTTTGTACAACCTGGATACAACGGCTTTTCAGCAGCCTGAGACATAGACTCAAAAATACGAGGTCGTCTACACGACTGATCTTCAACCTCGTGTATCATCTCGTCTCCCGATCCCTATGTCATCTCCAAATTCATCATCCAAATTCTCATCCCCTAACTCATCATCATCCTTCTTTTTCTTCACATACATCATTCTTTACTCCAGAGCTTCCCATATACCTCCCCTGCTCACCATGCCAAACCATACGTGGTATTGAGGCCTAAACCCACGGCAAAGACATGCTCCCTAACCACATGTATACTACTAACCTTGCTCACATTTCTACAATCCAAACAAGGACAATAAAAGTCGACTGCTCCAGAGGATGTTTGATATTCTAATGCATTCTACAGAATTTCGAGACCCCATTCACAAACTCAATCGATTCACGACTACCATACATCCAAGTACGATCCATCTCATTCAAGAAGACCACCTCTAATAATTAAACACAACATTCATTATAATGCATCAATCATTATTAAAGTACATACACTCACATATTCAAATCACACACGTATACAGCAAGCTAAGATAGTGACATGTTCAATTGTATGCATGCAGCCGAAAGTCCTTATCACTCCAACCTAACCCATCCTTGGACGTCTAATCTCACTAGTGAATATATGCCAACTTTTCAATTCTAAGGAAAATCTGACAGCATTTCCCTACAGTTCTCCAAGTACGCAATGTAGATAATTGCTTATCTACATATGTACACAGAGAACAATGTAGAGAAACGATAAGCCAAGAATTTCCTCAGAATTGAAAAGAAGACACACATTCACCACCTAAGTGAGATCAAACGTCCAAGAACAGTCCCAAACCTGGGACTATTAAAGACTTATTCCTAATGAGTAAGTCTTGAACGGGTATCTAGGCATATGATGATGATTCAAACAACTTGTAGATTTCATATATAGCTAAATCATATTGCGTTTTCATACAATCTCATATCAATAAATTATAATATACACTATAAAAAATACATATATACATCAATAAATTATCAACTTTGTCTACATGTTAAACTAGTTACCTCTTAACACCAACGACGAGCAATGAAGAGAAAAGAGATACTTGGAACTTTATTTGCCTTCCTTAGCCTCTTCTTCCTACAATTGACAAAACCTACATTGCACATTAATCATTTAATTCAATTAAGAAAAATAAAAGTAACTTAAACACAAGATTAATTCAAACCTAATTAACCACTCAAATGGTGGAGAAGAGAAAAGCAGAGAAGAGAAGGGTAGTGGTGATGGTGGAGGTCGCTGTTGCACGTGGTAGATGGCGCGCAAGGTGGTGGCGGACACTGTTGGTGCGCAAGGTGGTGGTGGAGCAGTCGAGTTAGGTCGCGCAAACCCACTATACTCGAATTGTGGTGGGCAGCAGTGGTGGTGCACTCGAATTAGGTCGCGCAATGTGGTCGCGCAATACGGTGAAGGCTGAATGTATGGCTACTGCTGGTTTTGGGTGGACTCAGTTCTCCGCTAAGCTGAAGGAGAGGTTCTACCCTGACGAGTTGCATTGGCAGAAGCAAGAGGAGTTATTATCTCTGACTCAAGGGAATATGGATATCCAAAAGTACACCGACCGCTTCACCGAGCTGTCTAAGTTTGCTGGTACTATCATTCCTACCGAAGCTGAGATGGTTAAGAGATACATAAAGAAGATGGATCCTATGGTAAGGACTCTTGTGTTGTGCTCGGGAGTTACTACTTTCCAAGCTGCATATAAGATGGCCCTGAGTGTCCATGCGTCGGTCAAAGAAGAAGAAGTTGTTAAGGCTGCATCTGTGAGGAAGCCTGTTCCGTCTGTTGCTCCTAGTCTGGCTAAGAAGCCGAGATTTGAGCCGAGTTTCCGTGGTGGATCTCAAGGTTCTAGTTCTAGCCCGAGTTTTTATCCGTCCAAGTGTCGGAGGTGTGAGAAGCCTTTTCATCCGGGGAAGGATTGTGATGGATCTGCTATTGTTTGCTTCTACTGTAGGGAACCGGGCCACAAGAGTTATGAGTGTCCTAAGAATCCGAGGGCTACAGCTAAGCCTCCTGCTACTCCTAGTCTTTCTGCTTCGCCGAAGAATCGAGTTTACAGCCTGACTCATTCCGACGGCAATATTCATCCCGACGTCATCTCTGATACCTTTCTTGTTAATTTAGTCCCTGCTTCTTTGTTGTTCGATTATGGTGCTTATGTGTCATGTGTGTCTAACTCTTTTGCCAAGCAAGCTAACCTGTCTTCGAGTTATCCTCTTCGAACTCTTATATCTTTGCCTTCTGGTGAGAACTACCCTTGTTTTGCCAAGTATCGTGATGTGCCTATTTCTATGTTGGGTACCAATCTTCCTACTGATCTCAAGGAATTCTCCATGGTTGAGTTTGATGTTATCCTGGGTATGGATTGGTTGTTTAAGTATCGTGCCCAGATTCATTGCCGCGATAAAGGTGACTCTTCATAGTCCGTGTGGCAAGCGTATCTCCTATAGTTTAGTAGTGTTGAAGAAAGGGGTAAAGATCGTGTCTGCTCTCAAAATGCAAAAGCTTCGGTAAAAAGGGGAGCTAGTGTTCCTCTGCATGGTTAAATATCTAACCCAAGAGGTGAAGTTAGAGGACATCCCCGTTGTTCGTGAGTATTCGGACGTCTTCCCTGATGAGTTACCAGGTATCCCTCCTGAAAGAGAGGTCGAGTTTAGCATTGAACTCACTCCTGGTACAGCTCCTCTATCTAAGGCCCCGTGTAGCAGGATGGCGCCTGCTGAATTGCAAGAGTTGAAGACTCAGTTGCAAGAACTGATTGATAAGGGATTCATTAGGCCGAGTGTTTCCCCATGGGGTGCTCCTGTTCTGTTTGTTAGGAAGAAGGATGGGATTATGCGGCTTTGCATTGACTATCGTGAATTGAACAAGGTGACTATCAAGAATAGGTATTCCTTGCCCCGCATTGAGGATCTGTTTGACCAGCTAAAGGGTGCTGGGGTGTTCTCTAAGATAGATTTGAGGTCAGGTTATCATCAAATTCCGGTGAAGAAGGAGGATATTCCTAAGACCGCCTTCCGTACAAGATATGGGCACTATGAGTTCGTGGTTATGCCCTTTGGTCTTACAAATGCTCCTGCTATATTCATGAACCAGATGAATCGCTCTTTCCATGAGTTCCTGGATACGTGTGTGGTTGTCTTCATCGACGATATCCTGGTGTACTCTAAGAATGAAGAAGAGCATGAGAAGCATCTGAGGTTGATATTGGGAATTTTGAGACAACAGAAGTGGTTTGCGAAGTTCTCCAAGTGTGAGTTCTGGCTTAAGGAAGTGTCGTTTCTAGGCCACGTTATCAGCAAGGATGGTGTTATGGTGGATCCTTCCAAGATTAGAGTTGTGGTGGAATGGGAGAGTCCTAAGAATGTTTATGAGATCTGAAGTTTCCTAGGTCTTGCTGGTTACTATCGGAGGTTTTTTAAGGATTTCTCAGAGATAGCTCAGCCATTGACCAAATTGATGAGAAAGGAGAGCAAGTTTCTGTGGTCCGAAGAGTGCGAAAGGGCATTCCAAGAATTGAAGAAGTGCCTCACTTCTGCTCCTGTTCTGACCTTGCCTACCGAAGGGGTTGGGTTTGAAGTTTATAGTGACGCATCGAAGCATGGGTTGGGTTGTGTCCTTATGCAACAAGGGAAAGTGGTGGTGTATGCCTCTAGACAGTTGAAGGTGCATGAAAGAAATTACCCTACTCATGATCTAGAATTGGCTGTTGTGGTGTTTGCCCTTAAAATCTGGCGACACTATCTGTATGGAGTTTCATGTAGAGTGTTTACTGACCACAAAAGCCTTAAGTATATCTTCACTCAGCGAGATTTGAATCTGAGGCAGAGAGGATGGTTGGAGCTGATCAAGGATTACGATCTGCAGCTCGATTACCATGAGGGTAAAGCTAATGTGGTTAGGGATGCTCTCAATCGTAAGTCGAAGCATTCTCTTAATGCGGTTAGGATCCCGCTGAGGGACTTGTGTGATTTCGGAAGCTTGAAATCGAGGTTGTACCTCAGGGTTCGATGGAAACTCTTTGTGCTATGAGTGTCGAGCCTGTCTTGTTCCAAGAATTGCGAGAGAAGCAGAAGAATGATCCTAAGTTGGAGCGGATCTGTGAAGCTAAGGTTCAGGGTCGAGCCGAAAATTTCGAAGTCGATTCCGAGGGAGGTTTGAAATTTATGGGTCGTTGGTGTGTGCCTAATGACCTAGGGCTTAAGAAGAAGATTCTCGAAGAAGCTCATTGTACTCCCTATTCTGTTCATCCTGGGGGTGATAAGCTTTACAAGGATCTCAAGGCTAATTTTTGGTGGCCTTGTATGAAGAGGGAAGTGGCTGAATTTGTGGCTAGGTGTCTGAGTGATCGTAGACCGATTGACTAAGGTAGCTCGGTTTATTCCGATGAAGAATACTTGGTCTATGGAAGAGTTAGCGGAAGCTTACGCTAATGAAATCATTCGATTGCATGGTGTTCCGAAAGATATAGTATCTGATCGTGACCCTAGGTTTTTGTCTCATTTCTGGGTTGCTCTGCAAGAACCTTTTGGTACTAAGTTGAAGTTGAGTACCGCTTTCCATGCTGGTACGGATGGGCAAACTGAGAGGACTATTCAAACTATGGAGTATATGCTCCGTGCTTGTGCTTTGGAATTTCAAGAGTCTTGGTTGAAGTCATTGAATTTGATAGAGTTCTCTTACAACAACAGTTACCATGCTAGCATTCAGATGGCTCCTTATGAAGCCTTGTATGGGCGAAAGTGTTGTAGTCCTATTTGTTGGAGCGACATAAGTAACTCGTTGGTGTTGGGACCAGACTTGATCCAAGATACCGTTGAGCAAGTAAAGGTGATTCAGGCTAGAATGAAGGCTGCTCACGATAGGCAAAGGTCTTATGCATACTTACGTCTGAAGCCTATTTCTTATGCCGTGGGAGATAGGGTGTTGTTGACAGTATCTCCGATGAAGGGTGTGGCGACATTTGGGCAAAAAGGCAAGTTATGCTCGAAGTATGTTGGTCCCTATGAAACTCTCGAGAGGATTGGGGAGGTAGCTTATAGATTGGCTATGCCACCCCAGTTGTCGAGGGTGCACGATGTGTTCCATGTGTCGCAGTTGTGGAGGTATCGCAGCGATCCGTCTCATGTCATTCATATAGAGTCGGTCTCTATTGAGCCGAATATGAATTTCGAAGAGCGACCTGCTCAGATCTTGGACCGTTAGAATCGTGCCCTGAGAAGAAAGGTGATACCCTTGGTTAAGGTGCTTTGGAGAAGCCAAACGTGCGAGGAAGCCACTTGGGAAACGGAAGAGTCAATGAGAGTTAAGTATCCCGAGCTGTTTGTCCCAGGTATTTCCTTGTTATTTTAAGTTTCGAGGACGAAACTTTTCTTAAGGAGGGGAGATTGTAACACCCCAAAATTTCTCTGAAATTTTCGCGCGTTAATTATTATTATCTGAGTGTTAAATTATATTTTTCAATATATTTTCGGTAAGTATAAATATATATATATATATATATATATATTTTTACACTCACATTATTTTAATTGATATTGTTTAATGTGTTTATAATGTGTGTTATATGTATGGCATTATTGTTGGACGTATAATATTCGTATCTGCGTTATTATATGAAACGGACAATGTAGTGCTCGTGTCTCTGCCAAGTGTAAAATTTGGTAGTGTGGTGCGTGTGTATTTGTATTACGTTAGTAATTATAATTTTTAATTTTTAAAAATATTTATTTATGCATATTATTTTCGAGCGTTTTTACTTGGTGCCTGAAATGTACATTGTACTAGTATTTTCGTACATTGTATTATGTGTGTTAGGAGGTCCGAATTTCTGACCTTATATCATGGTATGCGAAGATTTTTTGACAGCCATGTTAAGCCCTTGTAACGTTAAAAGTTAATCAAGAGTTATCTCTTCATTTAACCCCTTATTACACCCATTAAACATCAACCTCTTCACCTTCATTTTCTGAAAATAAAATCAAAAAACTTCCCCCTTGTTCCTTCATTTCACACGCCTATTTCAAGGAAAAGGGGAGAGGAAAAGCTTGTTCATCATTCACAATTGTTTACACACAAAAATCAGTCAATTGCTCTTTGATTTCAAGCCATTTTTGTACCGGTTTCAAGCACGCGTTGAGTTCATTGTACTTGTGCTAGTAGGAGAAGAAGGTGGTGATATTTCACAAGGCGTTTAGAGTACTTTTGAAGCGTTCTACTACATTTCACTTCAAGGAAAAGGTAACTAGTGTTATTCTAGTTCGATAGAGAATAGATTATGAACTTAGGTTGTTAGAATCGCTTTAGAGAACGCAGTGTCATGCTACGTGGAACTTAGAGGATTTTATGATTGAAGTTTGCAACGGAAGCTAAGGATTTAAATGGGTTGGTACAAGGGGTAATGCACAAAGTTGACAAAGCCTTGGACGGACAACAAGAGATTATGGCTCGGCTTGGTGAACTTTCTTCCTCCCTTCAAGCAATGAACTCTAGGTTGTTGAAGTTGGAAGACATTGTGCTCAATGGAAATGATACATTGGCCAAAAATCATCAAGAAGTAATGGCTAAGCTTCATGATGTGGTGGAAGAAGTCGAACAACCTCCCTCTCCTAAATCATCAACTTTTCTAGTTTAGTTTGTTTTTATTTTGTGTCGGAACATGAACTTTGTTTAATATTTGTCTTTTCTATCCTTCTCCTTTAAATCATGCTACAATGGAACTTATTAATTTGCTAATTCTAAGTTTGATTTTTTTTGCATGTGTGCGTCTAAATGAATGGCTAATATTCTTGGATTGCGGTTTTTGAGAGTTGAATGCTTTATTTGCTTATACTAACCAACGTATTTCTCACAAGTTTGGTGGTGTGATGTGTTTCGTGAATAATATTCATCTTTTAGAAATCGTGGACTATGTTTTTGAAGATGCCAAAGGGGGAACGATAAAGGCAATCAGAGTAAATGTTTTTTGTCATGGATTATGTTCTCATATTTCTACTTTACAAAATAAAATAAACGAGTCTATAATACTTAATTTAACTTGGTTACATACTTTGTTAAAATTGTTTTATATGACTTATGTGTATTATTTTTAGTATATGCCTTTTGTTGTCATCTTCAAAAAGGGGGAAATTGTTGACCCTTGAGTTTTGAAGATGACCTAACCACAAAAGACATAGTATATTTTATTTATGTTGTTGCAAGGTAATTCATGCTTGAGCTAAGAGAATACTTGATTGAAGATTAAAGCGGAGAATTAATCAAGATCGAAGTAAAGATGTTCGAGAGATGAAGAATCAAGCATGGAATGAAGATTAGAATACATTAGGGTATTTATTAATCTTCTGGTTAAGGTTGAGTAAAAGCTTAATTAAGTTCGTGGTGAATTCTCAAAGGAACTTGGTTCTGTTCCCATGAAAGGAACAGACCTGGCACTATAGGAACAAGGTTAGGGAACAAGACTTAAAGGTTAGGGAATAAGACTTAAAACTAATTTAGGAACTCTTAAGTGACTCTAATATTGTGCGCCTAAGTGAAATTTGTGCCCAATATAGTTGTTAGAGTTTTTAGGGATATTTTGACTAAGATCCACTATTTTAGGAATTTAGTTTAAGTTTGTTTGGAAAAGATTTTAAAAAGATTTTCTGATTTTAAATTAGCTGATTTTCAAATATTATCTTTTTAAAGTTTATATTTTATCTTTTATATTTTATTTAAAAGATTTAGTTTTCGAAAATTAAAAATATTTCCAGTTTTTAAATGTTTTCGGATATTTTAAATATAAAACTGTTTTTCCGGTTTTGTAAAATATATTTTGAAAAAGATATTTTTCCTAAAATCTAGCTAAAGTATTTTATTTATTTATTTCCTAAAAACTAGATTGCACGCCTAAAACCTACAGCTACACGTTTTATGTAGTTAGTGGATTTAGTGGTTTAGTTAATTATCCTCCAAGTATTTATTTAATTATATAAGTTTAATTAATCTCCAAGTTTGTAAAAACCACGTAATGTGTTACTGCTTCTATGAAGTGAAGTAGTGGATTAGTGGATGCTTTACATGACATGGAATAATTAATTTAATTTAATTAATTAATTAAACATCATGGAGATCATGTGTTAATGGTGTAATTAGTGGAGAACATGTCTTGTCTTAATTGTCTATAAACAGGCGCCTAATTCATTTGAGCAAAATTGTGTCTGACTTAGTTAATTTGTCTTAACTTATCTAAAGTGTCAGTGCCTTTTCCTTAAGAGAATTCATACTTACATTAATCGAGTTTATTACTCTTCCATCATTTTATAAAGTGTATTTTTGAGAAAAAGGGTTTGAGTGAACTCTTTGTAAGTGTGAGAAAGCTTTGAGTGAAGCAAGAGAAAGAGAAAGGAACTTCGAGTGAAGTTTGAGAGAAACGTCAATTGTGGGAACTGTCGTTGGGAACTTGAGTTGAGTGACTTAAGTTGAGAATCGAGAGAAAAGTAATAGGTTGTAATCAGAGTTGTTTTGGCCTATTATAGTGGAAAGTTGTTTAAAATCCCTTGTGGTCGAGGTTGTTTCTTCCTACTAGGCCTAGGATGTTTTTCCTCGCTAAATCTCTCGTGTTCCCATTGTTTGTTCCCAAGTTTACTTTTAATTCCGCAAAAAGTATAGCTTATTCTCTCACTATAATTCACCCACCCTCTTATAGTGCTCATATTATACAACAATAAATTATTCAACTTTTCAACCACAATCATAAAAATATCATCACGTAACATCACACCTTGCAAAAACAAAGTATGTAAATTTGATAACATAATCCAATAATTAATTCTACAAGAATAATCATCAATTATATTGCAAACAATAATCAATCCAATAATAATCTCAATAAATATGCAATCATAAATCAAAAATCAATTCCAAAACAAAATTAAACTATCAATCATAATACTAGGGTTTCACCTAAGTCCTAGGGAAAAAATTAGCTATTCAGAACATCACCCAATTATAAAAAACCATGACCGGAAAATCAGATTGAAAGTTTCATCTTGTGTGCGAGTTTCGTGCTACAGTGTTGCGTCTCCCATCTTTTTCCTTCGAATTGCCTCCCACTAAAACCGATAAGGTTCAATAAGTGATTTTCTTCTTGCTTCGTGGTTTAGCCAAATGGGCTTAACCCATAAAATCGCTAAGGTTCAATAATTGCATTTCTTTAACTCCAATATTATAATGTACCTGCCAACATTAGATATACGATTTTTCACCAGGTACCCCTAAGGTTTCACAATATTCACCTGATGCCCTCGTGTTTTCCAAAATTCACCAGGTACCCATGTGATTTTGAAAAATTCCTTACGTGACCCTACCGTTAACATTTCTCTCTCCCTCCACAACCACCCACAAGAGTGCCAACACCACCATCCCTGCCTCACACTAAAATCGCCCCTTCCCCACCGCCAAAAACCTCCCCCTCCCCTTCTCACCGTCGAAAATGACCCCCTGTGCTACTTTTGATACTGGTTGAAGCGTCCCTCGCCCCCTCTTTGATTTTCGGAATACACTACATCGAAAGAGATAAGTTGTGTATAAACACAGCTGAAAACAATTTAAAGGGCGTGGTCGGAGGAGTGCGGATGCGTGGTCTGCATGGTGGGTTGTGTGGGATTGGTGTCGGTGCTGGCAAGGGAGTGTGTGGGGTTGTTAGCGATGCTAGTAGGAGGTGCGTGGGGCTGTTGGCGGTACTAGCAGGGGGTATGGGGATTGTTGGCGATCCTAGCATGGGATTACGTGGGTTGGTGGTGATGCTGGCGGGGGCATCAGATCGGTGGAGGTGCTGACAGCAGGTTTGTGGGGTTGTGGCGGTGATGTCGCTTCTAGGTGGGGGACGCTGGGATGAGGTGGTGGTGGTTGGGTGGTGGTGGGTAGGGGTGTTCATGGGTGGTTAACCGTCCCGAAACAACATTTCGGTTCGGTAACCGAATGTTTCAGGTCACTCTTTTTGCGAACGGTAACCGTTTTGACCGGGTACATCATAAGTGGTTACCCGTTTTTTCGGTACGGTTTTTCGGTTCACCATTAACCGTCATTTAAATTATACTATTATATTTATTTAATGTACAAATATATTTTTTAAATTTTTTTGCATATATTTTATATAATTTGTACTGTAATATAAAATGTATTATAAAGTGAATAATAAATTTACTGGAAAGCATAACTAACACTAAGAATTCACTCCATTTCCTAATTATAGTGTTTATATTAGTACAAGAATTTTCAAATAATTACGTACTTTCTCTAATTATTGTAACTTAGTAACAAATATTATAATTAATATAATTGTTTGAAAATTTTCACAATAATTATATAGAGAAAATATATATATATTGACATTTCGGTTAACTGTTCACTCAAAAATCATAACCATATCGTATAACCGTTAGGATATTAATGTATATTTCTTTTCAACTGGCGTCGGGTACACCTCACCGGGTTCCATTTAGCAGGTGGACTTTCTTACTATAAGGAGGCACTTGACCATCAGACAGAAGAGTAGGTTGATAGAGTCTATTATCTCATTACTTATATACATTAGTGGACCTCTCTCACATACCTAATATTTTAACTTTCTTTCTTTGTAGATGACTTGGCAGCCGTATACTGAGGCGAGACTGGAGTGGTTACCTGCTATATGTCGAGCTGATCAACATGTAGGTGCACATTGGCTCCACTTATTTATTTCGACATTGTGGAAAGTTTCATTTTCCTGATCGAGTTATGCACCAGTTTGGATTCGAGCAGACAATTCCACCACCTTATGATACGAGCACAACCCTTCATGGCATAGATCGCAAGTCGAAGAACAAGAATTATCGACTCAGACATCGACCTTACATAGCGCAGTGGGGTGAGCGAGAGACGTGTTGTTTAGGGTACTCCATTCTGTGGGTTTACTTATGCCATTGAGGAGTATGATATGATATCGTCGTATCATGAGGTTACACATGACATATCCATTAACGCGACCTCCTTCTACACATTATCAGTCCGCGTCTGCAGATATAGTACTAGTACGTGACATGACTTGTATTTATACTTTTATTTATTTTTGAAACTGCATATTGTATATTTTTCTTTCTATACAGGCAAGTGCTTTTTCTGATGTTGCTCATAGGTGCAATATTGCATTGGAGCTACTGAGTCATTGCCTCCATATATGGGGCGTGAGATGTATACGCAGACATTGCATACCATGAGGGGGTTGTGTATTGACGTTATTGGTCATACATCTACCATGACACCTTTGCTTTCGCCTCAAGTTTTTCAGAGGACCTACCGACGACGTTCGACCACCACTCCTTCTTCTCTCGATGCCATTGCAGAGTTTGATGAGTCCAAACCTAGTTCATCTAGACCAACACAAAAGAAGAAGGGGGGCTTAGCATTTTCATTTATTGTTTGTATAGTTAGTTAGTTAGTTAACACTATGTTACATGTTAAACTATGTATGTGATTGATCTATCATTATGTGTCATTTTCTTAATCTTGTTTCATCATTAACAAATTCTTGGATAAATTTGGATTTGGATGAACTTGGTGTTTTTTGATTGATGTGTGGATACACTTGGTGTTATTGGATGAAAATTGGAGATTAGGTGATTTGGTGCTGAAATTGCAAGTTGGAGAGCGGATTTTGTGATGTTTTTGGTATTTCGACTAGTTATGGGAAAACAAAATTAGTTGGGGTTTCTGTGCATATAAACCGTGTCATCCCCCGTAAATTTATGAATTTTATAAATATATTTTAGTAATCATATATTTATATTTAAATATAATTTGATTTAAAATAATTTATTTATTTAAAAGGTCAACTATTTGAGAGTCAAATGAATTATTTCAAAGATTTGAGCAAGTTAAAATATTTTGTTAAGGCATGCTTTGAAAAATATTTGGATTATTGATTGGATTTGAAAAATGTTTAAATAGGATTGAGGATTCCAAATACTAATTGGACTAGGAAAAGGAACTTTTAGTAATGACAGGAGTTTATTCATCAATCCTATTCATTAATCTATCCCACTTAGGATCCAATTGTCTTTTCCTAAGCCCAAAAGAAAAGTTTGCCTATAAATATCATTAAGCCCAGATATGTTACCTAAAATAAAAATATTCTCTCTCCTCCTTCCACATAATAACTGGCCCTCTTTCTTCTCCCTTCCACGCGATTTTTTCTTCTTCTTCTTTCTTTCATCTTCTTCAAGAAACACATTTTTCCTCCACAAGAAACACCACCACTCCACAACAACACCACTGCCGACCTTCCAGCTGGTGCTGCTGCCGCCACTGTCGTGGTCCTTGTCCAGCGATCCTCTCTTTTCTTGTGTTGGTTTGATTTTTTTTTCTTCTTCCTCAAGTTTTGATTAAAGATTATTTTTCTATGTTTTGTTTTGGTAATAATTATGATTATAAGCTTTAATTACTATTTTAATGATAAATCTATAATTATATAGATTATGTATTGAAAGAATAAAAATTCAGATTTGATTATTATGTTTAAATTGGATTTTTCATCATCAAAGCATCGATTTTTAGGGTGTTAAAGATTGAAAAATAATAGTAGCATGTTATAACTATGAAATTGGTTTGGTCTTGTGCACAAACAAATAACTTATAGATTTAAACATGTTTAAGTATGTTAAAAGGAAGTTTAAAAATTTATAAGTTGCTGAAATTTTAGAAAGGTTGTTATTAATGGAGTTTTATGGGTTTTGATGACTAGTATAGTAGTACTATGCTAGGAAATATGAGTAATTGAGGTTTAACTGATAAAAACAACTTTTAATTATTTTTAAAGGAAATTTAAAGTACTTTAAAGTTGCTGGAATTTATTTAGAGTATTGATTATAAATTCCATTGGTTGTTTTAGGCGGAGATTACTCTATACGCGACTTGTAGAGTGTTAAAAGTGGCGTATCAATTTGTCTACACAAGATATATACATACATATATGTTTCTTGAAGTAGTATCATGATATTAGGACTGAAAAATTATGTAGTATCATGTATAGGAACTTTGTGAGTTTATATATGGTTTCTATTATGATTGGATTTTACATGTTTTATGCCACTGTGCGAACATGTTAAGTATGAGATTTAATTATGATATTAATATCATGTTTATATGAAATACTGCTGCAAGCATGTTGGTTGAGAACTTTATTTATTAATTCACATGGGAAAATTAATATATTTATCAGTTGGATCATGCTTGAATCATGTGTTCCCTTATATTTCACTACTCTATGAGGACAGTGAGCCTTATTTGGTAAGTTAATAATTTATGTCTTTGAAAGGTAAGTTGGTTGTTGGCTATGTTCAACAAATAAGAAGGATTGGATTAAAGAAGGAATTAATCTTGGGTTATAAGTTGTATGATCATTTATTTAATCCTAAGATAAAAAGGAATAAATTTGTGAATGTTTGACTATATATTACCTATATTGCTTGGGTATCATAACAAGTAATAATTGGTAAATCATGTAAAGTGAAACTTGGATAGTAATAAACTTTAGACTGGTGCACGTCTGAAGTTGGACAATCAGGAGTTGGGGTTCATGGTGGTCGTGCCATGGCTTTTTCCGAGAATTGGACTGATCATCGTTCCTATTTTTGTTTAAAGGTTTCTCGATATCGTAGGTCATTATGGAATACGGAGCTGCGCCCGTATTTCGTCTTCCGAAGGGAAGGCTGGTTTTTAGATGAGACAACTCGATCTAATGAATATTCCACTAAAGTAATAAAAAGATTGTTAAAGTTTAGTTCAGTAAAAGTTATCTGCAGATTGTTTGATTATTTTGTTATTATTTATCCTTGCTTAGCTTATATTTATTAGTATCATGCTAGGAATGTTTATTTATTATTATGTAGTGTTGCTGACTACGTGCTTTGTTTGTATGTGTTGATCATAGCTTGCCTTATTGATCCTTTGATGACCCATTTTTGGTGAGCAGATTCTTTAGTGCATTGACATCCACATGTGTGCAGATGTTGCATCATGGGGATTGAGAATGGAGAGTTTGTGTAACAGATTGATTTAATTATTGTTTAGTAGATACATTTACATTTAAGTTTGGTTTGAAATAAAAGTTAGCAATGTTGTTTGGTTTTAAAGTTTCTTTGATTATTTGATTATATTTCAATTCTAGAGTTGAGTTATATGTTTTCCGCTGCAAAATTCTAAATTAGCCGATACGTTATCACACGGGCGATAATGATTTGATGATTCTCTTAGATATATATTGAAAAGGTATTTTGGAAAAGAGAGAATTATCGGATTGTTAGAACCGCTACTACAATAGCAGTTTACAAATGCACAAATCTACAGTTGTTGGTCACAGAGCCGCTACTCCAAGTGGCGATTTAGACTCATAAACCACTACCCAGGATAGCGGTTTATTGTACTTAACGGCTACTCTAAGTAGCGATTAACCTTAAAGTGAACCGCTACTCTGAGTAGCGGTTTATTTTGGGTAAAACAAAAATAATTGTTCTCACAATACTGTCCTACGTGGACGATACCAATAGAATTAATTTAAACTTTGGCGCATGTGAAGAATTAATACGCTTTTTAACATTATTTTAAAAAAAATTCGAATAATCCCTTTAGCCATTCCTTTCCCTCAAAATCCCCACTAAAACATTGTACGGTTGAGTGGAAATGCTTACCCCGCTTCAAAGTGTTCGGCAAATTACCTACCATTCAGTAGCACATCTACCTACAATCAAGTGTACACGATACAAGGCGTACCAAGAGACATTGAAACAACTAGAAGTAACTTTTTTGAACAATATTGAATATTCTCAACTTATTCTAAAATGTCGAGCCAAAGAACAATAGTTAGAAGTTTACACATGGAAACTCATCAAATCCACTAATTCCCATCAAATTAGGCTTTCACTTGGATGAAATGTCCGAAAAGCAGCTCTATTCCAGTGCAGCAGCCTCTTCGTCCTTAGCAACCAACTCTTGCTCCACCCCTTTGACATGTAAGTATCATGAATTCAACTTCATATCCAAAACGAAAAAGAATTATTTACAAGTAATGAAAATAGAAGAAAGACACGAGAATACTCACGACAAATTCTGCTAACAAGCACATCTCCCCACCCAAAAGGACATAAATTAACCCGCAAAGGTCCAGTAGAGGACTTTTCAGTCCTAGGTTGAAATTTATCCCAATTCCCACCCACCAAAGCCTCAAATTCAGATTGCTAACCCAACCCCTCCCTCCAACCATTCTTTTCCTCTCTCAAAAATGCGCAAATGAGACTCTGTCTTTAGCTTTGTCCTAGTCTAAACTCTTATTGCTAAAATCACAAGTCACAAATACTAGGCCGAATAATTTTTTAGAGGTCGAATTTTATTTTTTTTCGAAAATACTTGGTCCGAATATTATTTTTAAAGTTCGAATAGTTTTTGTTGGTCCCGAATTTTTTTTGTTCGAAAAAATTTTATTTAGTTCGGAATTTTTATTTGTCGAAATTTTTTCTTGGAAACTTCATTTTATTGAGTTCCCCTTTTTATATTTTTTTTATTATTTAGTCAAAAATTATAATAATTATTATTCATTATTCTAATACTTTTGAGTTTTATTTGTTGTATTGTGAGAATAGGTAGTATATGAAGGCCATATAAGATAGAAATATTATATGCCTCCATTGAATAGTTAGTTCAACATGATTATATTTTTCTTCCCTACTACCTGTCTATATTATTCTTCCCTGATAACTGTTTATATTTTTCTTCCCTACTAACTATTATATTCTTGTGCCGTTGTTGTTGGTGGTAACTCCTTATTGTTTATCGTTGGGAATCGCGTTTAGGGAGAGTAGTAAATATATTTATTGAATATGTTTATTTGTTGTAGATCTCTAACCATGTCTGCTAGGCAATGTAATAGAGTAGGAAGCTATCAAAATCCTATTGTAATAAGTGATAATGAAGGTGATGATATTCATAAACCTGTCAATAATAACTATACCAACCTAGAATACACTATGCGTACTGTAATAAGAGCAGGTATGGACAGTGATTATGAGCTCATTGTGGAGTTCGACCGTGCTAGAGGTCAGACCAGATTACATATCTACCATGCTGACTTCAGGTATGTGAGTGATTCAGAATCAGAGGAGGATGAGCCTCAACCTACAAGAAGATCCAAAGACCAAAGAAATATGTCTACTATAACACTAAGGACAGATGAGTATGAAGATGAGATCTTCATACCTAAACGGTACAAGGAATCTAAGGACAAGAATGATAATGTTGCACCTTAGATCACCATTTATGTATTTAAGTTAAAACAAAAAGGTAATATAATATAATAGTGTTGGATAGTTGACCAACAGTGATTAGATTTATTTATAGTACTTTTGTTTTTTTTTAGGAAAATATAATGTTATAGTTACAACAATTATCTAATAATACCCTTTTGGAGGAATAAAAGTTAATTATTTATTTATTTGAGTGAGCAAGAATTTATTCTGGACACGTGTTGGAAATCTTTTCATTATTTAAGTTTTTATTATGTGATCAAATTCTTGTTGATTCAACATATGTGTTTTTATGGGAATATTTTCTCATGGATGATTATGTTGTTGCTAAAGAACATTTGTGTTGTACTTGGAACTGTTTGAGAAATTGTTTGTTGATGCAATCTTGTTTGATCAAATCAAATGTTGCCTCCTTAGATTGACATAGAAGTTATGTTGAAACCTAAAGTTGAGTTAAATTAATTTTAGGTCACACAGTAGGATGGCTAACAACAATGACCTAGCTGCTGCTATTTGCCTCTTGGCGAAAAAATTGACTCATGAAAGAGCTGAGCGTCCGATACTACTGGGAACATGTTTGAGAGGTTAGCTAAGGTTAAGCCACCATACTATAAGGGGCATGTTGATCCTACATTCCTAGAAAACTAGATTATGGAGTTTGAGAAAATCTTCAGGGTTGTGAACTGTCATGAGGGTATGAGCGTGGGTTAGGTTGTACCTTAAGGATGAAGCTGACTTATGGTGGAGAGAAAATGGAGCTAGACTGAGTGTTTTGGAAGGATTCACTTGGGATACTTTTGTGATTGCCTTAAGGGGGAAGTTTTACCCTGTGTTTATGAGGAAGCAAAAGGCCCAGGAATCCATTAACCTTAGGTTAGGTAGTATGACCATCTCTGAGTATTACAGTAAGTTCATAGCACTATCGAGGTTTGCACCTGAGATTGTGGCTACCGAGGAGTTGAAGGGTCAGATGTTTGAGTAAGGGTTGACTGATGAAATACAACTAGGGTTAGGAGGTGAGACCTTTACATCCCTATATATTGTGTATGGGAGAGCTGCCTTCATTTATGGACTCCGGTTGAGGTGAGATAAGAAAAATGATGTGGTAGGTGAGAAAAGGAAGGATTATAATGCTAGGGGAAACCAAAGGAATTTCAAGAGAAAAAGGAATGAGAATTTCCAAGGGAGGAATAACCAGGATAACCACAATAGGGGTCGAGCTGAAAGAGCATATCACTGCAAGAAGTGTAACAACAACCACCTTGAGAGAGACTGTAAAGGAGAGCAAGTGACTTATAACTACTGCTACACGAAGGGCCATAGAGAGTGGTGCTTAACTAAGCAAAAGAAGGAACAGAATGGCAATGGGAGTGGTAACGAGGTCATATCAGGGTTCAACCAGTCATGAAACCGAGGTTCTAAGCCTGTAGGATCGCAGAACAACCAAGGAACTATAGAAATCCTGCTAGTGAGAACCTCAACCAGAAAAAGGCTGCAGGTAAATTGTACATGATGAGTCGCAATGAAGCTGAAAGATCTACCGCCGTAGTTTCTGGTACTTTTTCTATTAACTCCGTCCTTGTTAAAATATTGTTTGATTTGGGGGGGGACTTATTCTTTTGTGCCGTCCTCTTTCCTTAAGAGTCTGGGGTTAGTAGATGATGAGTCATATTAATATAGGCATTTCATAATGCATTTAGGTTGCATTTTCGGATCATTTTGTTGCATTCTTAGTCCATAATTGCATATAGTTACTTAAGTTGAGAAGATATCACTCTTGTGTGTGTTTTCGGTGTTTTTGATAGTTTTCAGGTATTGAGAACACAATTGGAGTATTATTGGACAAGCTTAAGCATGAGAAGCATCTAGGAAGGAGCTAAGTCAAATGAGGAGTCCAAAGGGCATCTTCGAGTCGGATTGCAACTCAAACATAGCGGAAACATATTAAAAGAAGTATGAAAATTGAGTCATGTGCACTCTTTTGATCATAACTCATTATCCAGAGATCGGAATTCCGTGATTCCAGTGGGGTTGGAAACTAGACTTGAAGAGCTTTCCAACGGTATATTACACGCCCCGATACGACTTCTAGTTTGCGAGATATGGTCTTTGCAAGTGACGCTGTTTTGCAGCCCGAAAACCCGCGGCCGCGGGTTATTCCGGGTTTCCTAGTCGAATAAGGCTTTATCTTTTGACGAATTAGACGCTATTTTTCTAGTTGTTTTAGGAAATAGAAAGGTATAAGACTCAAGGGAATATGATTATTTCCTATCTTATTTTCTATTTTATTTTTTTCATCATTAATTCATTAAAGATTATAACTCTTTTTCTCTCAATTAGTGAAGAACCCTAGTTTTGCTTTTTCCCCATTACATTGAATTTTCAATAGAAGCTTTGATTTTTGCAAGATTGGTTCTACAATTGGTATTATTTCTTTCTCTTCTTATTCCTATTCAATCCTATTAGTATATTCATGTTTGCTTATTTAATTATGAATATGTTTTCCCCAATTATGATTGAGTAGTCTATTTCTAGGGTTTAGGGGATCCATGATCAATTAGGAAGGGATGTTTATTAAAGTTTGATTTTTATTGATGCATGTTGATTCCTATTGAATGTTTTTATGTCTATTCAATCCAATTTGGCCAGATTTGATTGTTATAGTGTTGCAATATTAGGTTATGCGCCGAGAGGTATAAACTTGATATTAAGGCTAGTTTCAATAGGTAGAGTTGGTATTAATAAATTGCGAGAGCCTGTTAATACGTTCTATGTTGATTTAGACTTGAGAGAGCGAATCAATCATTTACTGCATTATTAATTGTTGATTTTTGTGTTTCATCCCGAAATATTGATCATTGGTGAACCTATGCCCTAGACTTTTATTTTATAATTCTTGATTAGTTATAGTCTATAGTTTAGTATAATTACTCACAAACACTCGTTCCTATACTCTAGATTTGACTGACAATTAGGAAAAGAACACTGTTTCTCTGTGGATTCGACCCTACTTCCCTGACTACTATTTGTTAGAGGACTTTAGGATTACTTTTGATAAGGTGATACGACTTTAGCCTGTCAAAATTTGGCGCGTTCCGGGGAAACGGTTTTGTTCCATTTTCTTTAATTGTTTTAGAGTCTAGATTATATACTCTCGTCTCAGAGAACACTTGTTTTTGGGACAAAATCTCTTAATTGTTTGTTCTTTAGTTCTTCTATGCGCAGGAGTTTGAGTTCAGATTGCCTACAATTTGATCCTGAAATCGAAAGATCCTTTCATAGACAGAAGAACTTTTCCAGACAGTTGCGAGATAATCCAAGGAAGATAATCCTTTGGATTCTGACTCTGATTCTACCAGCATTGTCTCTATTGCTCCACCAGAATCAGAGATGGCTCGGAGGCTTACTGATTTTTCCCAACCCTCTTTGGCTGAACTTCCCAAGAGCAATCAAATGCCTGAAATCGAAGCTGTAAATTTCGAGATCAAACCTGCATTGCTAAACATGATCGAAAGAAAACAATTTGGTGTGGACCTAATGAAGACCCCAATCTTCATTATCAAGATTTCTGCCAATATTGCTCTACCATTAAGCAGCAGGGAGTGACACAAGATCAGATTCGGGAGATTCTTTTCCCATTTTCACTTCGAGACAAGGCAAAGATGTGGTACAATGGGATTAATCGAGCCACTCTTGGGATCACTGATTGGAATACCTTGGCTCTAGCTTTCTACAGAAAGTACTACCCTCCAGAGAAGACTGCTAGGTTGCGTAGTCAGATTACAAATTCACCCAAGGGACTGATGAGTCTTTACATGACATGGGAAAGATTTAAAGATCTTCAGAGAGAATGTCCCCATCATGGTCTACAAAATGGTTCCTAGTTCAGGTTCTACAATGGTTTGGGGAACAACTCGAGACTTATCCTTGACTCTGCAGCAAATGGGAGATTCATGAAACTAGAAATTGATGCTGCACATGATTTGATCGAGGAGATGGCTATCCACAACTCTCAATATGGTAATCCTCGAGGACTAGCTAACAAGGGTGGAAAGCATGAGATAGATTCTATATCCTATTAGCTGCACAGATGAATGCCATCAGCAATAAACTTGACAATATGCAGCTCTCCTCTCCTGCAAGTGTTGCTGCTTTGGCTACCTCCGAGATTATGTGTGATAATTGTGGCATAGTTGGACATTGGGCACAAGAGTGTCGGAGTTCTCTCGAACAAGTTAATGCTTTTCAAGCATATCGGCCGAACAACCCATACTCCAACACATACAATCCAGGGTTGAGAAATCATCCTAATTTATCTTACAAGAGCACTAATGTCCTCATCCTCCTGCACCACAACCACAAGCACAACAATTGAACCAGAGGTACTACCAACACCTTCCCAACACCCTCCTGGTTTCTCTAGACCACCTTTAATCCATCTCAACAAGCACCTCCTGTCCGATCCAATGATGGTTGAGATGAGAAACATGATGCTACAAATGCAAAAGGATCGACAAGCTGACAAGCACAAATTGAGTCCATTCTTGCTCACAATAAGATGTTGGAGAATCAGTTGGCACAATTGGCTACTTCGAACTCTACTCGCCAACAAGGTGCTCTCCCAGCACAACCTGTTCAGCCTACAGATTCAGCAAATGCTATCACTCTCCGAAGTGGTTCTCACTACAATGGGCCACCCATGCCTATTGATGATACTTTGAGTGTGGAAAATGATAAGGAACAGGTCCCAGCTGAAGCTAAAAATGATAAGGAGAACTCTAAGCACGCCACTGAACATGAAGAGACCAATGAAGCCAAAAAGGCTGCTATTGAGATTCCTCCTATCAAACTTCCTTTCCCCAATCGTCACCTCAAGAGTAAGCTAGACAAGCAATTTGGTAAGTTTTTGGAAGTCGTTAAGAATGTTCAGGTAACAGTTCCTTTCACGAGATTAATTACTCAAGTGCCTGCTTATGCAAAATTTATGAAAGATATATTGACTAGGAGATTTTTTGGAGGCGGTACTTTGTCTTGATTCTTCCACAGGTGATGGCAGTATATGGAGCAATGAAGTAGATGCTATTGAGAGGATGCTAGCAAGTGAAGAATCTGACCTTGATGGATGCCAACAGGTAAAGAGGTTGATCGATCTGTGTGTAATGTTGAGGTAAAGAAACCCGACCTTAAACCTCTCCCCTCTCACTTGAAGTATGTTTTTTAGATGAGCAAGAGTTAGATCCTGTAATTGTCAGTGCTGCACTCGATGATAGCCAACTTTCCAAACTTCTAGTTGTTCTGAAAAATCACAAGAAGGCTATAGGGTACAGTATTGATGATTTGAAGGGTATTAGCCCCGATTTTTGTATGCACAGGATACACCTCGAGGATGACCATAAGCCTGCATTCAACCACAAAGGAGATTGAACCCAAACATGCAGGAAGTGGTCAAGAAAGAGGTGATGAAACTACTCGATGCAGGTATTATCTACCCTATTGCTGACTCTAAGTGGGTAAGTCCTGTCCAAGTAGTACCGAAAAAAGGTGGCATGACTGTTGTGAAAAATGAAAAGAATGAGTTAATCCCTACTAGAACTGTGACTGGATGGCGTATGTGTATAGACTATAGGAGACTCAACATGGCCACTAAAAAGGACCACTTCCCTCTACCTTTTATTGACCAAATGCTTGAACGGTTGGCTTGTCATAAATATTTTGCTATTTGGATGGGTATTCAGGTTTCTTCCAAATTCCCATTCATCCTGATGATCAAGAAAAGACCACATTCACATGCCCTTATGGCACTTTTGCATATCGTAGAATGCCCTTTGGTTTGTGTAATGCCCCTGCCACCTTTCAACGCTGCATGATGAGTATCTTTTCTGAGTTCATCGAGTCTATCATGGAAGTCTTTATGGATGATTTTAGTGTGTATGGTTCCACGTTCGATACATGCTTAGTTAATCTCACTAAAGTCCTGAAAAGATGTGAAGAGTGTCATTTGGTCTTAAACTGGGAAAAGTGTCATTTCATGGTGACTGAAGGAGTTGTCTTAGGCCATATTGTTTCTGATAGGGGCATCCAAGTTGATCGAGCTAAGGTCCAAGTGATTGAGCAATTACCCCCACCAGCTAATGTTAAAGGGGTACGAAGCTTCCTTGGTCATGCGGGATTTTATCGCCGTTTTATCAAGGATTTTTCGAAAATTGCTAAACCACTGACCCAACTCCTTCTTAAGGATGCTCCATTTGTTTTTACTGATGAGTGTCTTGAGTCTTTTGACAGGATCAAGCAAGCTTTAATAACTGCACCTATTATCCGCTTCCCGATTGGGAACTCCCTTTCGAGATAATGTGTGACGCCAGTGATTATGCGGTTGGAGCGTACTTGGTCAACGAAGGATAAGGTCTTGCATGCAATCTACTACGCTAGCAAGACATTGGACGAGGCTCAAGTCAACTATGCTACTACAGAAAAGGAGCTTTTGGCTATTGTCTATGCTTTAGAGAAGTTCAGATCTTATCTGATTGGCTCTAAAGTTATTATCTACACTGATCATGCTGCTTTGAAGTACCTTCTCTCTAAGAAGGAAGCAAGCCTAGGCTCATTCGATGGATTCTCTTACTCCAAGAGTTCGACATAGAAATTCGTGATAAGAAGGGCGCAGAGAACGTAGTTGCAGACCACCTGTCAAGGATCAGGCATGAAGATGGTATGAACTCAACTCCTATAGATGATTCTTTTCCTGACGATCATTTATATGCAGTCACAGCACAGATTCCTTGGTTTGCCGACTACGCCAATTACTTGGTAGGCGGTGTGATACCTCCTGATATGTCCTACCAACAGAAGAAAAGGTTCCTCCATGATGTTAAATTCTACTTTTGGGATGATCCTCACTTGTTTCGTGAATGTTCAGATGGTCTTTTTCGAAAATGTGTACCTGAATGGGAGGTCAATGGAGTCCTGAATCGTTGCCATAACTCACCGTATGGAGGGCATCATGGCCCTTCCAGGACTGTTGCAAAGCTCCATGAGTCGGGTTTCTTTTGGCCGACAATGTTCAAGGATGCACAGTCTTTCATCATGTCATGTGACGCTTGCCAGAGGACCGGCAATATTTCGAGAAGGCATGAGATGCCCCAAACCGGTATTCTAGAAGTTGAAATCTTCGATGTTTGGGGTATTGACTTTATGGGACCGTTCCCCTCCTCCAATGGAAATTGCTACATATTGTGTGGATTATGTCTCTAAGTGGGTTGAAGCCGTGGCATCTCCTACTAATGATTCTAAGGTAGTCATAGCTTTGTTCAAGAAGATCATATTTCCGAGGTTTGGGGTCCCACGAGCTGTGATTAGGCTCCCATTTTCATAAACGACATTTAGACACCCTTTTGAAGAAATATGGAGTCTACCATCGTACTGGATTAGCATACCATCCTCAAACAAGTGGGCAAGTAGAGGTTTCAAACCGCGAAATTAAGTCCATCTTGAGAAAGTAGTTGCAAGGTCTAGGAAGGATTGGAGCACGAAATTAGATGACACACTCTGGGCTTATAGAATTGCATTCAAGAAGCCTATTGGTACTTCACCGTATAGGCTTGTGTATGGGAAAGCGTGCCACCTCCCCGTTGAATTAGAATATAAAGCTTTTTGGGCGATCAAGGAGCTTAATATGGATCAAAAGCTTGCAGGGGAGAAACGTCTTCTACAACTCAATGAGCTTGATGAGTTTCGGTTGCTAGCGTATGATAGTGCACGAGTATACAAGGAGAAAACCAAGAAGTGGCATGACAAAAAGACCTCCCTCGGGAGTTCACGATTGGAGATAAGGTTTTACTCTATAACTCTAGGCTAAAAATCTTTCCTGGAAAGTTAAAGTCTAGATGGTCAGGCCCTTTCACAGTTACCAGAGTGAACATGTTCGGTTCTGTCGAGATTATGAACGAAAAAGGTGAAAGTTTCAAGGTGAATGGTCAACGTCTGAAGTTGTACTATGAAGGCGCTCCTGTGGGTCTAGTTGAGGTACTCTACCTCCAAACACCTACCTCTACTAGTCATTGAAAAGAGGTAAACGGTCGTGCGGGACCTGCATAAACCAGCGCTATTCGGGAGGCAACCCGAATCTCTAACTCTTCTTTTTCCTTTTAATTTCTAAAACAAAAGAAAAGAACAAAAATATTTGATATTGAATTCAAATTTTTATTTTTTGTGTTTTTGAATTCACTTGAATTCGTTTCTTAATTTTTATTTATTATTTCTTTATTTTTGAATTCACTTGAATTCCATCATTCATTTTTTTAGACTAACCATGCTAACAAGTGTTGTTTAGTGGTTTTGGTGTGCTCTTTTGACCCTAGGTGAACACAGCTCCAACATGCACCCGCGGGAATTCGCTCTCATCACCATTTTCCTCCAGCCCGCGGGGTATAACCCGCGCCCGCGGCCAGCCACGACCCCTCCTTCACAAATCTCCTATCCGCCCGCGGGATGAATCCCGCGCCCGCGGGATTTCGAACCCCCTCCCCCCACTTGACAAAACCCGCGCCCGCAGCCACAACTCCCCCAACACCACAAAAATTTTGTCCGCCCGTGGGATCTCGCACTTCCCACATAACCCGCGCCCCCACCCGCAAGCCCACGCTCGCAGCACCAACCCCCCCTCATCACAAGTATTCTGTCCGCCCGCGGGGTTCAACCCGCGCCCGCAGCTTTTCGATCTCGCCCCCCCCCTCCATCATACCCTTCGACCACCCCATGCCAAACAAAAGAACAAAAAAAAAGAAAAGAATAAACAAACCCATCTCCACCCTCAAACACCCTCGACCCCACACCCTCTCTCACCAGCCTCCGACGACCGGCTCCCCTCCGACCACTCCCGACGCGTCGGCGACCCTCCAAACCCTTCAGCGCCGGCGACCCTCAAATCCTCACAGCACCCATCGCTCCACCACTCGACCCTCACTCTCACCCTAGACCCTCCCGACCTGCCGGCGACGCAAACCTACGCACCCCCCCCCCACAAACCACCTTCCCCTTTCTTCCACTCACATAACCTTCAAACCCTAACCTTTCTCATTGAATTGAGGTTTCTTCTTGGATGTGCTTTGCAATTTTAATTGGGACTGTTGGACACATAATTGGATTTCCTCAATCAAGTCTCCTACATCACTTAATCGTGTACTTCACGTGGTAGTAAGTTTTCGATTTGTTCACTGTCATTCCGAATTTTGAACACTTATTGTTTGTGCTTACTACTCCTTTTTGATACTTGGTTGCTATTCAAGTTGTTTGTTGTTGATCAATCTTGATTGTGGTTTCGATCGTGTTGAGTTTATAATAGCAATTGACAATATTTTGGGTCCCTTGGTGGCGACATTTAATTGAGATTGGATTGATGGATATTACATTGGTTGTGTGGTGATTCTTGTGCGGTTGTTGTGATTGTTTTGTGGTGATTGTTCTTGATTGTGTGCTCAAAAGTGTGATGAGATCCTCCGCGAGAGTCTTGTCTAAGCCTAAACCCATCTACAATCCCAATTAGCACTCACGCAAAATACAAAAGAAAACCCCCTCCAAACCACCTTCCAAGACTTCCACAACTTCAAAAGCCAAAGCATCTAAATCCACCACTTCCAAAGCCACCACATCCATTCCACCCCCTCCATCTTCACCCCCACTCTCACCCTCCACTTCCCAAACGCGCCTTGCTACACTTCAAAAGCGCACCATCGCCCCAACCCTCTATTTCTCTCTGAATGCCGTGACTAAGATAGGCTTTGATTGGGCTTTTGAGTACATTGAGCAGACACATCATTGGGGCCGAGTCTTCCGCTTGAACGAGCGGATTTATCCTGAGCTCGTAGTTGAATTTCTGGATTCCCTTGCAGTGGGAACATCGAAAGGTGATGTAGTATTCACCCTTGAGGGTACCGAGCATATCATGTCTTGGGATGAGATAAATATTCTGTGTTGGCCTACAGGGGGCATGTTGGTCCATCTACCTTCATGCAATTACAAGATGGCTCCAGTTGTGATAAATTTTGATCCCACTCCTTTTGGAAGCAGATTACTGGGCGTTCTGATTGGGCATCGGTTCTAGCAAGTCCTCATCTATTGGTTGTCCTGCTCTCCGCCTTCTTCACCGCTTTATACTTCAACTTTTCCGTCCCAAAGCGGAATCAGGGCAAGTCACTCTACAAGATTTGAAACTTTTGTGGTTTCTTTCTATGTCTCCCGCGACTGTGCACGGCAAACTGAACTTTGCCAAGTTTCTTATGGGTGGATTTCTTTGGAGCGGGATGTAAAAAAAGGTGATATCTCCATGGGTGGGTTTGTTTCTGTGTTTGCTCTGGATAGAGGCATCGATTTAGCCTCTAAAGTGACTTCTGCCTCCACCAACCTCCTTAACACCACCGCTATGGATCGATATGGATGGCTCGTCCACCAAGCTAAGAACAGGTATCTATGGTTCGTTAAGCCTTGTCATTCCACATAAAAGCGCATCATCTACGATATTCTACCTAGTGCTCATCCTCAGGATTCTCGTATTTGGTTGTGGAATCCCCGTGCTATCTCTGAAACTATAGAGGTAGGCGGCAAGGTTTAGGGGACATTCCCGTGCCCTCAGTGTATTGCATTACCAGCCCCAGCAGCTGTCATCTCTCCCACACTCGAAGCACCCCCACCTCCAGTCTCGAGGACCCCTCGTCCAGCACTACTGTGTCTCCTGAGAGCATGGAAGCCCGCTTCAGTCGCTTCATGAGTTCTTTTGCATCGTTTCAGACGACGATGTTATCTCGTCTCGAGACTGTTGAGCGTCATATAGAGGACCTTCGTGCCGAGGTCCGTGATCTACGTTGGCCGCTAGATGCTTCTGGCCCCATCGTTTCTAGCGTCGACACTACTCCTGAGCCATCCTCGATGGACGAAGCTCCGTTGCGTGAGCTTTCTTTTTCCCCTTTCCTTACTTTTTACACAATGAGACACTGTGTTGTATTTAGCTTGGGGGAGGGATATTCTATCCTTTATTGCTTTCTAGTGTAGTTTTTAGTGCTTTGTAGTTGTTACTCGCTTTTGCCTGTTCATTAGGAATAGGATTTTACGTGTAACCAAAAAAATGTACTGCTTTCTTAGTTGCATCATAGTTGCATTTTAACTAGCTCATTTCATTTTAGTTTTCATCTATGGGACTATTGTTGGCACACCTTCGAGAACTTTTTGGATATCTCTACTACAGCTCTTCAGCTTTGTTGTACAGTGGTTTCATGATTCTTCATAGCATAATTGTGATACGATTGATTGGCCGTGGTAAGACTTTTTGATCTCTCTGGCTGGCTTTAACTTTACTGTGCAGACAAAATTGACCCATGTGAGCTTCTGTGCCTAATAAACTGAGAATCTGTGTCAGTTATGTTCTTTCATGAGTGATTAGTTCCTCAGTTGATGTATTGATCTTGATTTTGACCTGGTACTCCTTGATACTTGATTGTGTACACTATTTGATATGATTGAGGCGTTCATTTCATGATTTTAGCTCCAGATTCTACTTGTTTACATATTTCCCGTCTCTACCCCGCTGAGCTTTCTTGACCTTGCTTGCTACTTTCACCCATATTACAACCCTTAACCTCATTTGATTATTGTCCCAAGCCTAGCTTGGGGGAGCAAGTGTTAGTTTTGGTCATACTGTATTACATGGATGTAGTTAATGCGTGGTTTTGTTGAAGGAAAGTGTTATTAATGAGCTTTATCATCGAATTCGAATGTGGTCAAAGAGATTTTGGCAATATGAAAAAGAATGAAGAAAAAGAAATGAAAGAACAAAGAAAGTGAACATATTTTGAAAGAAAAGTGAAAAGATTATATATGGGTTACTATGCATGAAAGATATTGTGGTGATATTTTGGTAATGATGGTGTTATATGAAGTTGTGAATGCCTTGTTAGGCCGTTTTACATTGATATTTGCTCCCCTTCTTGGCTTTTCCACCACATTTCCCAAAATATGATCCATACCCTTAACCCTAGCCTCATTACAACCCTTGAAAGTCCTCTTGATCTTTGTGTGTTGCATTTTTCGTGTTGAAAGTGAGTCAAAAGGTCAAAGTTAAAGAGTACTGCTTCTTCTGAGTTGATATATATAGGTTGAGATCGTTGAGTGTCATTGATTTTCGCCCTAAACATAAGAGAGTATTAGTTCACATACCTATAGTGAGGTCTGTCAAGTTTTGTTAAGACCAGCTTGGGGGAAAGGGTTTGTGGTAAGATTGTTGAGTTGATTGGTCACATGACGTGCTATGCGTCTTTGTTTCATTGATACTCGATGCTTGGTTCATGTAGTATTGATATCTCTCGTGTTTGTATTGTGTGCTTGACCCTATTTTAGTCCCATATTGTAGGTTATCATTTTCTTCCCCTGTCTATTGTTTGATTGCTTGAGGACAAGCAACAGTTTAGCTTGGGGCAGTTTGATGAGTCATATTAATATAGGCATTTCATATGCATTTAGGTTGCATTTTAGGATCATTTAGTTGCATTCTTAGTCCATAATTGCATAGTTACTTAAGTTGAGAAGATATCACTCTTGTGTGTGTTTTCGGTGTTTTTGATAGTTTTCAGGTATTGAGAACACAATTGGAGTATTATTGGACAAGCTTAAGCATGAGAAGCATCTAGGAAGGAGCTAAGTCAAATGAGGAGTCCAAAGGGCATCTTCGAGTCGGATTGCAACTCAAACATAGCGGAAACATATTAAAAGAAGTATGAAAATTGAGTCATGTGAACTCTTCTGATCATAACTCATTATCCAGAGATCGGAATTCAGTGATTCCAGTGGGGTTGGAAACTAGACTTGAAGGGCTTTCCAACGGTATATTACACGCCCCGATACGACTTCTAGTTTGCGAGATATGGTCTTTGCAAGTTGACGTTGTTTTGCAGCCCGAAAACCCGCGGCCGCGGGTTAATCCGGGTTTCCTAGTCGAATAAGGCTTTATCTTTTGACGAATTAGAATCTATTTTTCTAGTTGTTTTAGGAAATAGAAAGGTATAAAGACTCAAGGGAATATTATTATTTTCCTATCTTATTTTCTATTTTGTTTTTTTTCCATCATTAATTCATTAAAGAATATAACTCTTTTTTCTCTCAGTTAGTGAAGAACCCTAGTTTTGCTTGTTCCCCAATTACATTGAATTTTCAATAGAAGCTTTGATTTTTGCAAGATTGGTTCTACAATTGGTATTATTTCTTTTCTCTTCTTATTCCTATTCAATCCTGGATTTTTAATTCATGTTTGCTTATTTAATTATGAATATTTCTTCCCTAATTATGATTGAGTAGTCTATTTCTAGGGTTTAAGGGGATCCATGATCAATTAGGAAGGGATGTTTATTAAAGTTTTGATTTTTATTGATGCATGTTGATTCCTATTGAATGTTTTTATGTCTATTCAATCCAATTTGGCCAGATTTGATTGTTATAGTGTTGCAATATTAGGTTATGCGCCGAGAGGTATAAACTTGATATTAAGGCTAGTTTCAATAGGTAGAGTTGGTATTAATAAATTGTGAGAGCCTGTTAATACTGTTCTATGATTGATTTAGACTTGAGAGAGCGAATCAATCTATTTAATTGCATTATTAATTGTTGATTTTTGTGTTTCATCCCAAAATATTGATCATTGGTGAACCTATGCCCTAGACCTTTTATTCTTGATAATTCTTGATATAGTTATAGTCTAGTTTAGTATAATTACTCACAAACACTCGTTCCTATACTCTAGATTTGACTGACAATTAGGAAAAGAACACTGTTTCTCTGTGGATTCGACCCTACTTCCCTAACTACTATTTGTTAGAGGATTTTAGGACTACTTTTGATAAGGTGATACGACTTTAGCCTGTCAGTAGGTTATGAAGAAATTGACTTACCTATCAGGAAATCTACTAGGAAGATCATATGGTGTACCAAATTGTTTAAAAATTTGCCTCTCCAAATAGGAGATTGTGTATTTTCGTCTGAATTAATAGAATTCAATTTGGGAGACCTATATGTTATTCTTGGGATGAACTGGTTAAGTATCTACAAGGCCAATATAGATTGTGAGGTTGTTGAGAAACCCTTTGGAAAAATTGGCCTCCTACATACATTTTGAGAAGCCTAAGAACTTTGGGGTTATCTCTGCAATGCAAATGAGGAAGTTGATGAAAAAGGGGTGTGAATTATTTTTTGTAGTATGCGGGATGTGAGTAAGGAAGTTTGGGTAAATATCGAGGATGTCCCAATTGTGAACGAGTTTATGAATGTATTTCCGAGCGAGATTCTGGATATGCCACCTGCGAGAGCCGTTGAGTTCACCATATATCAGACTTAGTTCCTGGAACTGTACCTACATCTAAGGCACTCTATAGAATAGCACCACCTGAGATGAGTGAATGAAGATGCAATTGCAGGAGTTGCTGGAAAAGGGGTATATTAGGCCTAGTGCATCACCTTGGGGAGATCCTGTGTTGTTTGTGAAGTAAAAGGATGGGACTATGAGGTCGTGTATTAACTATACGGAACTAAACAATGTAACCATCAAGAAAAGTAACATTTGCCTAGGATAGATGACCTATTCGATCAGTTAAATGGAACGAGTGTGTTCTCGAAGATTGATTTGCATTCGGGGTATCACTAATTTAGGGTAGCTGATAAGGATGTACCTAAGACTGCCTTTAGGACGCGTTATGGTAATTATGAGTTCAATGTAATGTCATTTGGCTTAACAGATGCTCCTGCCATATTTATGGACTTAATGAATAGGATTTTCCATGGGTTTATTGAGAAGTTCGTGGTGGTTTTCATTGATGTTATACTGATATATTTGCGGAACGAGGTAGAGCATGATGAGCACTTAAGAATTATTTTCGAGACGCTTAGGAAGAATCAATTATATGACAAGTTCTTTAAGTGTGAGTTACGTTTGGAGAAGGTAGCGTTTTGGGGTCATTATGTGTCTAAAGAAAGAGTCGCTATAGATCCTGCTAAGATTCAATTTGTGAGCGAGTGGCCAACTCCAAAGAATGTATCAGATATTCGAAGTTTTCTAGGTCTGCGTGGGTATTAGAGGAGATTTGTGAGAGATTTCTCGAAGATAGCAAGACCCGTGGCCATCTTGATGAAGAAAGAGTCAAAATTTGAGTGGAATGAAAAGTGTGAAAAAGCCTTTCAGATTTTGAAAGAACATTTAACCTCCGCACCTGTTTTGGTTCTGCCTGATGGGAATGAGGGATTTGAGGTGTATAGTGATGCTTCAAAGAATGGTTTGGGATGTGTGTTACAGCAGAATGGGAAGGTGATTGTGTATGCGTCGCGTTAGTTGAAACCTTATGAGGCTAATTACCCTACCCACGATCTAAAGTTCGCTGCCATAGTGTTTGCATTGAAGATTTGGAGACATTACCTCTATGGGGCAACTTGTAAGATATTTACTGACCATAAGAGCTTGAAGTACATTTTCACCAAGAAAGACCTTAATATGAGGCAGAGGAGATGGTTGGAACTGATTAAAGACTACGACCTAGACATCCAGTATCATGAGGGGAAAGTGAATGTAGTCGCTGATGCCTTGAGTAGAAAGTTGAGCCATAGTGTGAGTGCCTTGATAGTCCCTGAGGAGTTGTGTCCAGATATGTAAAGGTTAAGCCTAGAAAATTTAAATCCTGAAGTGAGGCAAGACTGAGCACTTTATCTTTGGGTTTGTCATTTTCGACGAGATCAAAGAGTGTTAAGATGGGGATGAGCACCTAGATAATATTAATGAGAAATGAAGCAAGGTAAGGAAGTCGACTTTAAGATCCATGATGATGGCAGTTTGAGGTTTAAGGGGAGGTGGGGTATACCACAAAAGTGTAATGCCCTTAAGAGACGTCTTATGGATGAGGGGGATAACACTCCATATTCTGTGCACCCTGGGGGTGAAAAGTTGTACAAAGACCTTAACGGCCCGTTTGGTAGTCGTCAATGAATTGCGGTAATGGGAATGAATTTTAAGTGTAATTTTATAAGGGAAGCACCCTTATAATCTCCATGTGGAGGCATTTTTTTTTGCATGGGCAAGCAATCTCACCCATAAACTTGTGTATTTGTCTCCAAAGGGAAGCAATTTTCATTACCACTCATTTACACCTACAAGGTGGTATTGGATGGGAATAAAAATTCAAGAAGGAAAGTGGACACTTTATGATAAATTAACATTACCATGGGAATGGACAATGATATTTTTCACAAATTTCCATACAAATTCATTCCCACTACCACCAATTATGACCAACTACCAAACAGGACGTAAAGGTATCTATTGGTGGCCAAACATGAAGCGTGAGGTAGCCAAATATGTGTCCAAGTGCCTAACATGTCCAAAAGTGAAGATAGATCATAAGAGACCCACGGGGAAGGTTCAATCCTTAGAGGTTCCTGGATAGAAGTGACATTATATTTCTATGGATTTTGTGACTGCTTTGCCTAGGACGAGGAGTGGCAATGATACTATTTGGGTTATTGTGGACCGATTGACTAAGTTCGTCGTATTTATACCTATTAAGGAGACATGGAAAAAAAAACAACTTGCAAAGACGTACACTAGGCATGTAGTGAGATTGCATGGGGTTCTAAGGGATATTAATTCTGATCTTTATTCGAGGTTTCTCTCGAATTTTTGGAAAAAGGTCCAATTAAATCTCGACAACATTAAAGATGAGTACAACCTTTCACCCTACGACCGATGGTCAAACTGAGAGGACTAACCAAACCATGGAAGATATGTTGAGAGCGTGTGCTATTGATTTCCAAGGTAGTTGGGAGGACCAATTAGACCTAATCGAATCTTCCTATAATAACAGCTATCATGTGAGCATTAAGATGGCACATTTTGAGGCACTATAAGGATGGAAGTGTATGAGTGTCATTTGCTAGAATGACTTTAGTGAGAATATATTCTTGGGGATAGAGTTCATTGAGGAAACCGTCAAGAATGTCAAACTGATTCAGGCTAGAATATAAGCTACTCAAGATAGGCAAAAGAGTTATGCCGACTTAAAACAACGCGAAGATAAGTTTGCAGTAGGTGATAAAGTGTTTTTGAAAGTATCATCAACTAAGGGTGTCATGAGATTTGGAAAAGGACAAGCTAAGTGCCAAATATGTAGGCCCATATAAGATTTTGGAGCGAATTCGGGAAAGTAGCCTATAGGTTGGCTTTGCCAATGGAGTTTGAGAAGATGCATGATGTATTCCACATTTCCCAACTCAAGCGATATATTCGTGATGAGCGTCATGTTTTGGAGCCTAAGCGGATCCAGATCGGTAGTAGCCTCACATATGAGGAAAGACCTGTTAAAATTATTGACAAGAAGGTGTGTAGTACACGTAATAAGGACGTCCATATCGTGATAGTACTTTGGTCTAACCACGAGTCTGAAGAGGCAACGTGGGAAGCCGAAGATGAAATGAAGAAGAAATATCCAGACTTTTTCCTTAAGGTGAGTTACGAGGGCCTAACTTGTTTTCTTTAAGGGGGGTAGAATGCGATAGAATTTCGCGCTTTTTACCTATTTTTATGAGATTTCTATGCATTTTTGTGCTTATTTTGGCGATTTCCACATGTTGGTGCAAAATAAATAGATTCTCCGCATCGAAAAGTGTGTTCAAGATAAGTAACGCAAGTATTTCTCAAATGAAAATTTAGATCAAATTTTTCAAAATATGGGAATTTTGTGCCATGTTCCGGGACAAAACTTCTTTTAAGAGGGGTAGACTATAATCCCTCGTAATTTTATGGATTATATATATATATATATATTTATATATATATAATTTTAAAATAACTTATTTATTTACATGTTTGATTATTTTAAAAGTCAAAGGAATTATTTTAAAGATTTGCGGAAGTGAAAATATTTTGTTAAGGCATGCTTTGAAAAATATTTGAGATACTAATTAGATTTGAAAAATGATTTTAAATGGGCTTGAGGATTCCAAATACTAATTGGACTTGGAAAAGGAACTTCTAGTAATGTTAGGATTTTATTCATTAATCTATCCTACTTAGGATCCAATTGACTTTTCCTAAGCCCAAAAGAAAAGTTTGCCTATAAATATCATTAAGCCCAAATATTTTACCCACAAAAAAAAATTATCTCTCCTCCTCCCACATAATAACCGCCCTCTCTTCTCTCCCTTCCGCGTTATTTTTTCTTCTTCTTCTAGATTCACTTTCTTCCTCCTCAAGAAACACCACCACTCCACAACAACACCACCGCCTACCTTCCAGCTACTACTGTTGCCGCCACTACCGTGGTTCTTGTCCAGTGAACCTCTCTTTCTTTCTTTTCTTGTGTTGGTTTGATTTGTTTTCTTCTTCCTCAAGTTTTGATCAAAAATTATGTTTTAATGTTTTGTTTTAGTAATAATTATGATTATAAGCTTTAATTCTTATTTTAATGATAAATCTATGATTATATAAATTATGTATTGGAAGAATAAAAATTAAGATTTGATTACTATGTTTAAATTGGATTTTTAATTATCAAATCATGGATTTTTAGGGTGTTAACGATTGAAAAATCATAGTAGCATGTTACAAACTATGAAATTCAATTAACTTATAAATTTTAGCATGTTTAAGTATGTTAAAGGGAGTTTTAATAATTTATAAGTTGCTGGAATTTTAGAAAGGTTGTTATTCATGGAGTTTTATGTGTTTTGATGACTAGTCTAGTAGTATTATGCTAGGAAATATGAGTAATTGAGGTTTTAATGATAAAAACAACTTTTAATTATTTTTAAAGGAAATTTAAAGTATTTTAAAGTTGTTGGAATTTATTTGGAGTATTTACTATAAATTCTATTGGTTGTTTTAGGTGGAGATTACTCTATATACTACTTCTAAAGTATTAAAAGTGGCATATCAATTTGTCTACACAAGGTACGTACATACCTATGTATTGTTTGATGTACTATAATGATTTCAAAAAGGAAAAGTTATGTAATATCATGTATAGGAACTTTGTGAGTTCATATATGGTTTCTATTATGATTGAATGTTACATGTTTTATGTATGTATGCGAACATGGTAAGTATGACATTTAATTTAATTATGAGATTAATATCATGTTTGTATGGAATATTGATGCAAGCATGTTGGTTGGGAACCTTATTTATTAATTAACATGGGGGGATTGATATATTTATTGGTTTGGATCATGATTGAATCATGTGTTCCCTTATATTATTATTTTCACTACTCTATGAGGATTGTAAGTCTTATTTGGTAAGTTGATAATTTATACCATTAAAAGTTAAATTGGTTGTTGGCTAGGTTCAACAAATAAGAAGGATTGAACAAAAGAATGAATTTTTCTTGGGTTGTAAGTTGTAGGATCACTTATTTAATCCTAAGATAAAAAGAAATAAAGTTGTGAATGTTTGATTATATATTATATGTATTGCTTGAGTATCATAACAAGTAATAATTGGTAAATCATGTAAATTGAAACTTGGATAGTAATAAACTTTAGACTGGTGCACGTTGGAAGTTGGATTTCAGGAAGGAAAAGTTATGTAGTATCTCGTATAGGAACTTTGTGAGTTCATATATGGTTTCTAATATGTTTAAATTTTACATGTTTTATGCATGTACGAGAACATGTTAAGTATGAGATTTAATTATGAGATTAATATCATGTTTGTATGGAATATTGATGCAAGCATGTTGGTTAGGAACATTGTTTATTAATTCACGTGGGGGAATTAATATATTTATCAGTTGGATCATGATTGAATCATGTGTCCCCTTATTATCATTAATTTTACTACTCTACGAGGATTGTGGGCCTTATTTGATGTTGATAATTTATGCCTTTGAAAGTTAAATTGGTTGTTGGCTAGGTTCAACAAATAAGAAAGATTGAATAAAAGAAGGAATTAATCTTGGGTTGTAAGTTAATTGTATGATGACTTATTTGATCCTAAGATAAAAAGAAATAAAGTTGTGAATGTTTGATTATATATTATATGTATTGCTTGAGTATCATAACAAGTAATAATTGGTAAATCATGTAAAGTGAAACTTGGATACTAATAAACTTTAGACTGGTGCACGTCTGAAGTTGGACAATCAGAAGTTGGGGTTCATGGTGGTCGTGCCATGGCTTATTCTGGGAATTAGATTGATCACCGTTCCTGTTTTTGTTAAAAGGTTCCTCGATATCGTAGATCATTATGGAATACAGAGTCGCGCCCATATTTTGTCTTGTAAGGAAGACTGGTTTTTAGATGAGATAACTCGGTCCAATGACTATTCCACTAAAGTATAAAAATATTGTTAAAGTTTAGTTCACTGAAAATTATCTGCAGATTGTTAGATTGTTATGTTTTTAATTATCCATGCTTATATTTATTAGTATCATGCTAGAAATGTTTATTTATTATTATGTAGTACTCAACGTTGCTGACTACATGCTTTGCTTGTATTTGTTGATCATGGCTTTGCCTTATTGATTCTTGATGACCCATTTTTTGTAATACCCCGAATTTTCAGAAGTTATTTTATTATTTATTAAGATTTAATATTATTTCCACTCAAAATTTATTTTATGATAATGCGATTTTATTTGATAACTATGTTTATTAAAATAATGTTTTCATTTAGTTTTAATTGATTTAACAATTTTCAATTAAATTATTTATTTGTTTTATTATTCATTTCACGATTTCCAAATAATTAAACTCTTTATTTAGCTATGGGTACTCTTATACAAGTTATCCATCCATATAAGCAAATCCCAAATGCCAAACCATGACCCATATGATTTTTAGACAAAAGAAAAGTCAAAATAAAAACAAAAAAAGGTTGAAAAACGTGATTCACTCCACTCATCATCTTCATCTCTTTCCTTTCTCTCACATCTGAATTCCAGCACACAAGAACCAAGATTTCAACACCTTCCTCTCCTCCCTTCTACTTCATCTGATTCACAACACACAAGAACCAATATCTTCAACAAAAAAATTTCAGCTTTGTTAGTAAATAATTGAATTTTCAGTCCATATTTCAGACATTAGGGGCAAATTTTTTTCAAAAGCTAAACCATATCCCTCACACATCCACCATTAGATTTCGCACCAAAAATCCTCCTATAAATACTAAACTCTAATCACCATATTACTCAAGTAAACAATCTCAAAAGGTTTGCTTCAATTCATTTCTTTCTTCCTTGATTTCTGATTTTTTATTTTGAAAATTAAAAATGAAATTTAAACCAACAAACACAACTCCTCTGTTTTCTTTCTCCGCCGAAAACTGCCACCTTCGACCACCCATATAACCGCCTGAAACCACCTGAACCAATCGACCACCACAGAACCATCAACCACCGACAGTCTTCCTCTCCCACGCGACTCCCTTGCGGCCTCTGTTGCGTCCCCTACAGCCCGCGCCAGCCACCACGAAAATCTCCCGCCTCCACTCACCACCTAAACCCCGACCTTGACTAATTCCCGCCTGAACCTGGTCGTGCTTCGCCAGAACCGAACCACAATTGATTCGAACTCCTCCTTCGTGCCTCCCCTGTTTCGCCTCCCCTTCTTTCGTTCCTCATTTGTTTCTCAGTTGAGGAACTCAAAATTTGAAGCCTCCTTTCCCTTTTCCTTTAGTTTATTTCGTTTTTAGTTCGTTTTGTTTGTTTACTTTTATTTTTAAAACTAAAACTCATAATTTCCTAACCTAGCCTACTTAATTAAGTTGGTCTTTTTAGTTAAGTTAGTTTTTGATAAACTTGATAAATGTTTCTTAGTTTTCTAAAATGAAACAAGGAGTATAATAGAGTTAGTTTTTTCATGTTCAAATAATTGTTCAAGTTAATAAAAATGAAGTTGGGGTAATTTTGTGAATACTTAAAATGATTTCATAAATGATTCACTTTGATTTATAAACTCTCTTAAAGATCATTAAGAATTTCTGTAAGTTATTGTTTATTTTATAAAAAAGGGTTATTTAGGAACTAACTTAGATCTCGTTAACATCTATTGTAGACTTCGATTTCGTAGACGAGAAATATCAAGAGTGCTAATACGTTTTTGAACTTAACTTTGGGCACACGTCCCGAGGTAATCTCCGATGTCCATCTAAACATAGATCCCGTTAGTGTAAAACGAATTGATTACATGATTATTATGTGCTTATAAAATTTATAAGTATGGACTATAATTATGGATTATTGACTTAATGCGGATTATGAATACGAATGACAAAATGGACAACGAGTATGGATTTCAATCATGAATCATGACTATAGACGATGTACGATATGATAAAGATGTTTATTATAATGCTATTAAAATCGTTTAATGTCATTTACTAATGTTATGGTTATGGTTAATAATAATAATAATAATAATAATAATAATAATAATAATATTATTATTATTATTATTGTTATTATTATTATTATTATTATTATTATTATTATTATTATTATTATTACTATTATTATTATGATTATTATTATTGTTATTGTTATTATTATTATTGATGATGATGGTTATTATTGTTATTAATATTGAGATTTTATGAAAGTCGGAATTGGTAAGAACTTGTGATAATGAAATGATTATGAATCTGAACTGATAAATGAACTCAAGTGACAGTTGTTTTTATGGAATGAGTTATTGAAAAATGGATTGAGATTATGATGGATTGAATATGTTCACACTGGATTGAACAAGATGACGTAAATATGTACGTGATTTATGTGATTACTTGAATTAAAAGATGTTAATCACGTAAAGTAAAATATCGGAGGGAAATGATGAACTTGCCCTGTATGAGTGGTTCAGCAGTCCCTACAGGCTCTTTGGTTACTATGCTGATTATTCTGTAACTGTCTTCCTTCTATCTTGTTGTGATTCAAGTGAAAGGGGTATGCACACTAGGGACTCTGTTATTATGGCCATTATGATATCCGTAGGTGGTTACACGCGGTCTACAATGTCGACGTAAGTGGTTACATGGGATTGACCCCGGCTTACCGCGTTCTCTTTCCTCTCCTTGAATAACTGGATTAATTGAATTAATGATATGATTATTCAGTGTATATATATGTGTATATGTGCTATGACTTCCAAAACAACTAATATACTATTTTACAAAGTATTTTCAACTTATGTATTTTACGGGATGGAGTTGGAATTACTCAGTTTTTTCTGATTTTTGGGAGCTTGTCTCTCTTATTTCTTTTCAATGTATTTGTGCAGGTGGGTGATCGATGGGGGAACTGAAGGGAGATCATTTAGAGTTTTCATCCACTTAGCATATGATTAGCTTCCGCTGGAACTCTGAAACATTTAAGTAATTAGTATTGTTTAATGAACGATTTACTCGGTTGTAAGGATTAATTAATTTGAGTTTAGTTTGTTTTTAATTTTAGCCTTGCGTTTATTTCCAAGGAGATAAGTGTGGCGGTAGTGCCACCCGTCGAGTCGAACCCTCGTGAATCTCGAGTTTTACTAAATGAAGAAGGGTTCGGGTCGGCGGGAGTGTTACAGAATGGTATCAGAGCGGAGCTAGATCAATTAGGGAAAGATTAAAAGTGTTAAAATATAGAAATTAAGGAAAATAAATCTAATAGGTTAAACTTAAAATTGTTTTAGGAAGTCAAGTTAATAAAATATTTAGGAGAAATGAAATTAGGATTAAAATATGACTTAAGGATCTAATATGGGTGCGAATGGGTTATGTGTGCATGTATGAAAGTACTCGTTAAAGGTACTTATTAATTGTTTATATTTTATTAGATGGTCAGGACACGTATGACCGCCAGGAATTGCACGAGAATCCCACGTCAAGGACTTTACCTTCTAAGGATGAGGGTAGGAGAGTCAATTTCAGCTTACATCTATAGGTTACGATTAACCATGAAATGTTATCACCTCAATGAAGGTCACGGGTATTCAGATTACCTCACGCCGCCTAAACAGGCCGATGATTTAATTCACACTCTTCCTAACGATGGCCCTTATGCTGGAATCAAGAATGAATACTCGGATATTCTGAAAAATGGAAGGCCAAACTATGAGCGATACACATGGAAAGGGAAATGGTATCTCACATTGAGTTACCTGGAGAAAAGAATACTCGATGTTAGAGCCAAGTGGTTTAACGACTACGCAACCTCCGATGACGATGAAGCCAACTACAGTGACAACGAAGAAATAGAAAGAAGCCCTGCCCCACCCGTTGAAAACCATGGTAAAAATGAAAACGAAGATGAGGAAGAAGACCCGTCTGAGTATGAAGAGTGAAACCTTCAACCCTAGATGGTCTTAACTACTTGGAATCTAAGTAAAACCGTAGTAGACTTATTAACGTTAGTATTAACTTATTTTGCCTTGTGATGCTAGTATTTCTTAGTTATGGAAACTAAGATAACTCTTATGTGGTGAAATGTGCATGGTGCTCTTTGAGTAATGAAATGATGAAATTTTGGTATATGACCTGAATATGCTATGTGGAAAAGTGAGTGGATCGAATGAGCTTTGATTGTGAATTTAAGTTACCCCTTATTTAAGGATCAATGTGAATGGTGGGAACACCAATGTGAATAATGCAGGTAGCTTATGCAATATGTTTATACGCGATCTAGATAAAGCGACAAGAAAACCAAATGGCCGAAACTCCTGAACAAGTTGCAGCACGACTTAGGACTCTCGAGCAACGAGCTCAAAGCTTTTGACTTAGTTCTTCAAACTCAGCTCAACAACAACCACCATGGAGATGATCCGCAAGCTGCAATGGCGAAAAAGATTTCCGCTTTGAAACCACCAACCTTTGTTGGTAGAGAAGACCCATTACTTCTCGAAAATTGGATAAGAGACTTCGAAAAGATTTTCACGGCCATGGGTACGCCTGAGGCCCAGAAGGTAGACCAAGTAGCCTTTTACTTACACAAAGATGACGATACTTGGTGGAAAAGTGTAGGACCAATTGTTAAAGCTCAAGAGAACTTTAACTGGGAAGTGTTTAAGATAGCGATTAAGGCTCGATGCTTCCCTGAGCACATTCGTAGGCAAAAATACAATTAGTTTAGTAGGTTCAACCAGAGTTATAACATGAGTGTGCAAGAGTACGCTCAGAAATTTAATTAGTATGCCCGCTTTTACCCAGCTGTAGTTCCAGATGAGGGAACTAAGGCTCAGAAGTTTGAAGACGGACTTAAGTTTGATCTTCATACTCGAATGGGAGGTAGTACCTCAACTACTTTCGCGGAGGCGTATGCTAAGGCCTTGAACTTAGAGAGAATTCTGCAGCGTGAGAGAGAGGTGCTAAATAGGCATAAAAGAAAGGAACCTGCTAGCAACAGCAACAATCAAGGGCATGACAAAAGGCCCAACAACAACAATGGCGGAAACAACAACAATAATAGTGGACGCTACAACAACCACAACAATCAAAATTCTAGACAACATGCCCAGCAAGGAAATAGGATCCAAAGGAACTTTGTTTGAAAGAAATGTACTAAGAGCCACCCAGGATTCACTTGTCATGGTGAAAGAATCAAATGTTTCGAGTGTGGAGAAGTAGGTCACAAATCGTTCAATTGTCCCAAGAAGCAAGCTCAAAATGGACCAAATGCGAACAATGGTAACAATGAAGGTGGAAATAGAATTCAGAACTTCAATAACAACCGCCCCAGTGGAGGAAATGCTACACATAATGGGAACTATAACATCCGCTCTTTAGGAGGTGGAAATCGAAACTATGGAAAGAATGACAATGGAGGCTACACTAATGGAAGAATCAATGTCATGAGCCGAATGAAAGCTGATACCAATGCTAACGTTGTGACTGGTACTTTTCTTGTGAACTCAAATCCTGCTTATGTACTCTTTGATTCAGGACCGTCTCATTCTTTTATTTCTAGCGCTTTTGTTGATAAGTATCCCCTCGAGTCTACCCAGTCTTGTCAAGCCAATATAGCCATGCCCGCATGTGAAACTGTTTCTTGTAAATCTCTTTTCCGAAGTATCCGTGTAGTCATAGCTGGTACTGAATTACCGGCCGATCTTATCCTTTTTTATCTAAAATACTTTGACGTTATCTTGGGAATGGATTGGTTAGCTAAGTATAAGGCCAAAATCGAGTGTCATAACCAGAAAATATCTCTTAGAGGACCAAAGGGAAATAGTATATCTTATAAAGGCATAATCTTCCAGCCTGACGTCAAAATAATCTCTGCCCTGAACCTTCAAACCTATCTTAGAAAAGGCTACCCAGTCTACCTATGCCAAGTAAGGGACGTAAACGTGGAAAAAGAGGAGTTGACTCAAATTCCGGATGTAAAGGAATTTCCGGATGTATTTCCCGAAGAGCTACATGGAATGCCGCCAGTCAGGGAAGTGAGCTTTAAGATCAACTTATCCCCGAGAACATGACCCATCTCTAAGGCTCCGTATTAAAGTTTCAGTTGGAGGAATTATTGGAAAAAGGGTACATTCGACCTAGTGTTTTGCCTTAGGGATCCCCACTATTGTTTGTCCGAAAGAAAGACGAATCTTTGAGATCGTGCATCGATTATAGGGAGTTGAATAATGCCACGGTAAAGAATAAATACCCGCTCCCAAGAATCGAGGATTTGTTCGATCAACTTCAAGGTGTAATAGTGTTTTCAAGGATCGATTTGAGATTGGGTTATCACCGATTATGAATTGCTGAAGAGGACATCCCGAAAACAGCCTTTCGTACGAGATATGGCCATTATGAGTTCACAATTATGCCTTTTGGACTCACTAATGCGCCAGCAGCTTTCATGGACCTCATGAACAGGACTTCCCAGCCATACTTGGATAAGTTCATGATAGTATTCATCGACGATATATTGGTGTACTCGAAGGATAAAGAAGATAGGATCAATTGAGGAAAGTATTGGAGATTCTTCGAGAAAAGAAATTGTATGCCAAGTTCTCAAATTGTGAATTTTGGATGGAAAAATATCATTTTTGGTTCATGTGATATCAAAAGAAGGTGTTTTCGTAGATCCATCGAAGATTCAAGCAGTGACCAATTGGCCTCAACCTAAGAACGTCACCGAAGTAAGGAGTTTCTTGGGTTTAGCTGGATATTACCGAAGATTCGTGAAAGATTTTTCAAGAACAGCCCAACCTCTCACCAACCTGATGAAGAAAACAACAAAATTTCATTGGGATGATAAGTGTGAGGAAGCATTTCAAGAGTTGAAGAAAAGACTAACAACACCCCGATATTGACATTACCCACTGGAGTAGAAGGATTTGAAGTTTATAGTGATGCCTCGAAGAAAGGTTTTGGGTGTGTTTTGATGCAACATGGCAAAGTAGTGGCCTATGCGTCGAGCCAACTCAAACCGCATGAGCAAAATCACCCTACTCATGACTTGGAGTTAGGAGCAATCGTGTTTGCGCTAAAAATTTGGAGACATTACTTGTACGGAGTGCAGTGTAAAGTCTATACGGATCACGAGAGTTTGAAGTATTTGTATACGCAAAAGGAGTTGAATATGAGACAAAGATGCTAGCTAGAGCTCCTAAACGACTATGATTTGAAGATAGTGTATCAAGAGGGAAAAGCGAACAAAGTAGCTGACGCGTTGAGTAGGAAGAGTGCCCATTCGCTAAACGTGTTGATTTTGGCAAATAACATGTGTGAAGAAGTCAAGAGACTAAGTTTTGAAATAGTTGAACCCGGATATGTGAAAGCTTAATTGAATGCTCTTACTGTTGGACCGGACATATTTGAGGAGATTCAGGAGAAACAAGCTGCAGATAAATGGTTGAGTAAGTTAAGAGAGATGAAAGAAAATGGTCAATCACCAAAGTTCGAGATCGATGACAATGGCGTTGCGAAGTATAAACGGAGATTGTCTGTACCACAGGACGAAGAACTCAAGAGGAGAATCCTAAGGGAAGCCCATAGTTCGCCGTATTCCATACATCCAGGAGGAGATAAGCTTTATAAGGATTTGAAGAAGCATTTTTTGTGGCGTAGAATGAAGCAAGAAGTAGCCGACTTTGTGGCAAAATGTTTAACCTGCCATAAGGTGAAAATACAACATATGAAGCCTGGAGGAAAATTGCAACCGTTGGAAGTGCCAGGATGGAAATGGAAATCTATCTCTATGGATTTCATCATCGGATTACCGAATACGAGGTCAGGAAAGAATGCAATATGGGTAATAGTGGACCGTTTGACCAAGACGGCAAGATTCGTAGCGGTGAAGGATACTTGGTCGTTGTAACAATTGGCAGATGCTTACTTTAATGAGGTTGTTAGTCTACATGGTGTTCCGAAGGACATCGTTTCAGATAAGGACTCGAGATTCTTATCTAAGTTCTGGAAACAGCTCCACACAACCATGAGTACACTATTAAAATTCAGCACAACCTTCCACCCAGCAACGGATGGTCAAACAGAGAGAACCATACAGACCTTAGAGGATATGTTGAGAGCATGCGTGATGGATTTCGGAGGATATTGGGATGATCATTTTATGTACATTGAGTTCTCGTACAACAACATTTATCAGTCGAGCATAGGAATGGCACCTTATGAGGCGTTGTATGGACGAAAATGTAGGAGTCATATATGTCGGAGCGATGTGAACGGATCGTTGAATTTTGGACCGGAAATGATAGAAGAGACTACCAACAAGGTGAAGTTGATTCAAGAGCGCATGAAAGTAGCTCAGGATCGACAAAAATCGTATGCCAATCAAAGGAGACGAGATTCAGAATTTGTTGTTGGAGAGAAAGTGTTCCTGAAAGTTTCACCAACCAAGGGAGTAATGAGGTTCGGTAGGAAAGGAAAACTACGTCCTCTTTATATTGGACCTTATGAGATATTGGAGAGAATTGGACAAGTGGCTTATAGGTTAGCCTTACCTATAGAATTAGCCAAGGTTCATAATCTTTTTCATGTGTCTCAACTTCGTAAATACATTTCTAAACCCTCCCATGTTATCCAACCTGAAACCATTGAACTAGATGAGACCCTCACTTTTGAGGAACGTCCTGTTAGAATCCTTGACTCCAAACCGAGAAACACTTGAAACAAGGCAATAAAGTTAGTCAAGGTTTTATGGTCTAATCATCAAACCGAGGAAGCAACGTGAGAAACAGAAGACGACATGAGACAGTGTTATCCTGAACTCTTTTCTGAGGTACGATTATCGAGTTTCGAGGACGAAACTCCTTAAGTGGGACCGAATGTAATACTAACAAAGCGCAAAGCTAATGTTTCGTTAATATTAAATATCTAACTTTAAAGTTCGAGGACGAACTTTTTTTTTAAGGAGAAGTAGATGTAATACTCCGAATTTTCAGAAGTTATTTTATTATTTATTAAGGTTTAAAATTATTTCCACTCAAAATTTATTTTATGATAATGCGATTTTATTTGATAATTATATTTATTAAAATAATTATTTCATTTAGTTTTGATTTGTTTAACAAGTTTCAATTAAATTATTTATTTATCTTATTACTCATTTCACTATTTCTAAATAATTAAACTCTTTATTTAGTTATGGGTACCCTTATACAAGTTATCCATCCATATAAACAAAGCCCAAATGCCAAACCATAACCCACATGATTTTTAGACATAAAAGTTAAAATAAAATAAAAAAGGGGTGAAAAACGTGATTCACTCCACTCATCATTTTCATCTCCTTCCCTTCTCTCACATCTGAATTCCATCACACAAGAACCAAGATTTTCAACACCTTCCTCTCCTCCCTTCTTCTTCGTCTGATTCACAACACACAAGAACCAAGATCTTCAACATAAAAATTTCAGCTTTGTCAGTAAATAATTGAATTTCAGTCCATATTTCAGACATTAGGGGCAAATTTTTTTTCAAAAGCTAAACCATAGCCCTCACACCTCACACATCCATCATTAGATTTGTGACAAAAAATCCTCCTACAAATACTGAACTCTACTCACCATATTACTCAAGCAAACAATCTCAAAAGGTTCGCTTCAATTCATTTCTTTCTTCCTTGATTTCTGATTTTTGATTTTGAAAATTAAAAAAGAAATTTAAACCACCAAACACAACTCCTCTGTTTTCTTTCTACACGGGAAACCGCCACCTTCGACCACCCATATAACCGCCTGAAACCACCTGAACCAATCGACCACCACAGAACCATCGACCACCGCCAGTCTTCCTCTCCCACGCGACTCCCTTGCGGCCTCTGTTGCGTCCCATACAGCCCACACCAGCCACCACGAAAATCGCCAGCCTCCCTCACTCACCACCCTAAACCCGGACCTTGACTAATTAACTCCCGCCTGAGCCTGGCCATGCTTCGCCAGAATCGAACCACAACTGCTTCGAACTCCTCCTTCGTGCCTCCCCTGTTTTGCCTCCCCTTCTTTCGTTCCTCATTTGTTTCTCAGTTAAGGAACTCAAAGTTTGAAGCCTCCTTTCCCTTTTCCTTTAATTTAATTGGTTTTTAATTAGTTTTGTTTGTTTACTTTTATTTTTAAAACTAAAACTCATAATTTCCTAAACTAGCCTACTTAATTAAGTTAGTCTTTTTAGTTAACTTGGTTTTTTTGATAAACTTGATAAATACTCCCTCCGTCCCATAATATAAGTCCCCTTTCCTTTTAAAGTGTCCCAAAATATAAGTCTTGTTTCTATTTTCAATCAATAATTATACCCAAAATACCCTCATGAAAATAATTTAACTTCCAAAAAGTCCTCATAATTTCAGCTTCCAATGCACCATTATTAATGATAAAATAGAATCTCAAAACCCATTAAACTCCTCTACACATCAAACTATGCAACATTAATGTTAAGTTTTTATTTTTTTGTTAAAAAGAAAAAAAAATGTAAGTGTTTCCCAATTAAAATGAATCTTTTTATTTAAATAAAACAAGATTCTAGTTTTCCTTAATTCCCGTGTAAAAGCAGAATCAAGACTTATATTATGGGACGGAGGGAGTATTTCTTAGTTTTCTAAAATGAAACAAGGAGTATAATAGAGTTAGTTTTTCATGTTTAAATAATTGTTCAAGTTAATAAAAGTGAAGTTGAAGTAATTTTGTGAATACTTCAAATGATTTCGTAAATGATTCACTTTGATTTATAAACTCTCTTAAAGATCATTAAGAATTTTTTTAAGTTATTGTTTGTTTATGAAAAGGGGTTATTTAGGAACTAACTTAGATCTCGTTAAAATCTATTGCAGACTTCGATTTCGTAGGCGAGAAATATCAAGAGTGCTAATACGTTCGTGAACTTAACTTTGGGCACGTGTCACGAGGTAATCTTTGACGTCCATCTAAACATAGACCCCGTTACTGTAAAATGAATTGATTACGTGATTATTATGTGCTTATAAAATTTATAAGTATGAACTATAATTATGGATTATCGACTTAATGTGGATTATAAATACGAATGACAAAATGGACAACGATTATGGATTTCGATCATGAATCATGACTATAGACGATGTACGATATGACAAAGATGGTTATTATAACGTTATTAAAATCGTTTAATGTCATTTAGTAATGTTATGGTTATAATTATTATTATTAATATTAACATTATTATTATTACTATTATTATTATTATTATCATTATTATTATTATTGTTATTATTATTATTATTATATATTATTAATAATTATTATTATTATTATATTATTATTATTATTTATTATTATTATTATTATTATTATTATTATTATTATTATTATGGTTATTATTGTTATTAATATTGAGATTATATGAAAGTTGGAATTGGTAAGAACTTGTGATAATGAAATGATTATGAATCTGAAGTGATAAATGAATTCAAGTGACGGTTGTGTTCATGCAATGAGTTATTGAAAAATGGATTGAGATTATGATGGATTGAGATTATGATTGATTGAATATGTTCACACTGGATGAACAAGATGACGTAAATGTGTACGTGATTTATGTGATTACTTGAATTAAAATATGTTAATCACGTAAAGTAAAATATAGGAGGGAAATGATGAACAGGTTGTCATGTATGAGTGGTTCAGCGGCCCCTACAGGTTCTCTGGTTACTATGCTGATTATTCTGTTATTGTCTTCCTTCTATCCTGTTGTGATCCAAGTAGAAAGGGTGTGCACACTAGAGACTCTGTTATTATGGCCATTACAATATCTATAGGTGGTTACAGGGGTTCGCCCTACAAGTAGGTGGTTACAGGGGTTCGCCCCGGTCTACAATGTTGAAGTAAGTGGTTACAGGGGATTGACCCCGGGTTACTGGCATTCTCTTTCCTCTCTTTCCAAAACTATTAATTTACTATTTTACAAAGTATTTTCAACTTATGTATTTTACGAGATGAAGTTGGAATTACTCAGTTTTTCTGATTTTTGGGAGCTTGTTTCTCTTGTTTCTTTTCAATGTATTTGTGCAGGTGGGTGATCGACGGGAGAACTAATGGGAGATCATTTAGAGTTGTCATCCACTTAGCATATGATTAGCTTCCGTTGGAACTCTGAAACATTTAAGTAATTAGTATTGTTTAATGAACGATTTACTCGGTTGTAAGGATTAATGAATTTGAGTTTAGTTTGTTTTTAATTTTAGCCTTGCATTTATTTCCAAGGAGATATGTGCGCGCGGTCGCGCCACCTGTCGAGTCGAACCCTCGTGGATTTATTTTCCCTCAAATCTCGAGTTTTACTAAATGAAGAAGGGTTCGGGTCGACGGGGGTACGATGTTACATTTTTGGTGTAGTGCATTGACATCTACAGGTGTGCAGATGTTGCATCATGGGGATTTGGAAATGGAGAGCTTATGTAGCATATTGATTTAATTACTGTTTAGTAGATATATTTACATTTAGGTTTGGTTTGAAGTAAAAGTTGACAATGTTGTTTGATTTTAAAGTTTTATTATTTATTTTATTTCAATTCTAAAGTTGAGTTATATGTTTTTCGCAGCAAAATTTTGAATAAACCGTTACGTCATCACACGGGCAATAATGATTTGATGATTCTCTAAGTTTTATATTGAGAAAGTATTTGGAAAAAGAGAGATTTACAAATGCCCAAATATGCAGTTGCTGGCCACATAGAACCGCTACTCCCAAGTGGCAATTTAGGCTCATAAACCGCTACTGAGGACAACGGTTTATTGTACTTAACCACTACTCTAAGTAGCGATTTATTTTGGGGAATACAAAAATAATAATTTTCTCACGTACTGTCCTACGTGGACGGTAACTATAGAATTAATTTAAACTTTGACGCATCTAAAGATTTAATACTCTTTTTAACGTTATTTATGAAAAAATTCAAATAATCCCTTCGACCATTCTTTTCCCTCAAAATCGCCACTAAAATATTGTGCGCTTGAGTGGAAATGCTTTCCCCGCTTCAAAGTGTTCAGCAAATTACCTATCATTCAGTAACACATCTACCTACAATCAAGTGTACACGACAATTAGGCGTACCAAGAGACAACTAGGCGTAACTTTTTTGAACAATATTTAATATTCTCATCTTATTCTAAAATGTCGGGCCAAAAATAATAGTTAGAAGTTTACACATGGAAACTCATCAAATCCACTAATTCCCATCAAATTAGGCTTTCACTTGGATGAAATGTCCAAAACTCTATTCCAGTGCAGTAGCCTCTTCATCCTCAGCATCCAACTCTTGCTCCACCCCTTTGACCTGTAAGTATCATGAATTCAACTTCATATCCAAAACAAAAAAGAATAATTTACAAGTAATAAAAATAGAAGAAAGACACGAAAATACTCCCGACAGATTCTGCTAACAAGCACATCTCCCCAGCACATAAATTGACCCGCAAAGGCCCAGAGAACTTTTCAATCATAGCTTGAAACTTATCCCAATTCCCAACCCACCAAAGCCTCGAATTCAGAACATTAACCAAACCTCTCCCTCCAACTATCATTTTCCGCTCTTAAAGATGTGCAAATGAGATTCTCTCTTTAGCTTTGTATTGCTAAAATCACAAGTCACAAAGTTTATTATCTAGCGATACTCTGTAAATAGGCAAAGCAACAGAAATAGTCAACCATGGTTGGCTGCCCTCGTTAGAGAAGCATTCAATAGTTTTTCAATCTAACCGTATTAAAAAGACCTAGAGCATAACACAGTGATCACATGACAGTCAAAAAGATTTGCAACAAGAGTTTAATCTCTTTTCCCGATGTACAAATTATAATCACAATTTGACATCTAGTGATCTACATCAGCTAACATTTGCAATTGATAAGACAAGAATTTCCACAAAGATGACAATATCCTGTGACATTAGCAAGATTTTCTAATGTTACAAGCTTTACATTTTTGTTCAAATTTTACCGAATTGGGAGGAAAGGGAAGAAAGATTTTTCCAAACAAAGTCTCTCCCATCAGTTATTTTCTTTTGCTATAAATCTTTATAAAATTAATGAAACCCAAAGCTGGAAAGTGGTTTCATTCCTTTCCTTCAACTTCTCCTACCAAAACAAGCTATAACTGTACTTGTGCTGATAAAGGAAATGCATAATCTACCATTTTTCCGAGGATGGAGCGTAGAGCAAGTGTAAAAAGAGGAGATAGATAAGCACTCGTAAACAAATTATTCAATACGAAGTACTTCATTCTTTTGATTTCATAAGGATGACATTTGTCTACATTAGGTAAGACAGAAGAGAAGTTCTGTCTTTTATAACAACATCACCAGAACCTTAATCCCAAAAGAATGCAGTTGGCTACACTAACCAAGATTCATTTCCATGATACGCAATTTAATCCTTCTCCTCCACTCACTTTTGCCTAGAGCAGATGCTATCTTTGTGACCCCATTCTTTTAAATACTTATGTACCCCATCTGCCAGGTCATCCTAGTGACCTCGAGCGGAGATGTTAAAAGATATTTTCATTTGACCAAAAAGTATGCAGAATGGCAGCATTCCAAGATAGAAAGTTTAGTCCTATTACATTCTACTTCAAAGTTCAAACTAATGAGGAGTTCTACAAGGATGATGAATTCAAGAAGGCACGATACTCAGTTCAAAATTTCATAATAAATCGCTTGTCTCATCTTACAGAAACTGTACCAGATCTGACATTTTCAACATCTTCTATCTTGAATTTTGTGCAAAATCCTAGTCAATTTCACTTAGATGTTGCCAAGCAGGGTCAGATCTACACAGTAGCCAGGGGTGGCATGTGTGACCCTCAAAAATTTGATTATTGGTCGGAAGATCAGAATTCTCCCTACTCTACCTTTCCTTTCTCTCTCTCTCTCTCTCCCAATTCACATTTTGAAGAAAATTCATTCAGTAGCTTAAAAAATGGCAGTGATCAGTTCACTAACTCTTTCTCTTTTGCCTCTTCAATTTATTCATTTTTATCTGCATCTTTGGGTGCTGGTTTTGGGATTCCAATATTCTGCAGCTTAACTTGGTCTATTCAACAAACTGCTTCTATTCTTTACAATTCCTGTGTACTTATTCCTCTTTATAGTGATTTAGGTTTTTTATTTGGAGTGCTTACTTCTGATTATCATTTGCTTTGATTTTGAAGAATTTTTAATTTAATTTGAATTATTGGAAATTTAGTACATCATCTGAAATTTCTGGTGGGAAGTTTCTCGTGACCGGACCTTTTGAGGGGTGGGCTGTGAGACAGAAACCGAAGACTAAAGAAATGAGAGAGCGAGGGGGTATTTGAGAGTTTATCAAAAAAAGGACGTAAATTGCAGAGTTTAGGACAAATATTTAGTAATGTCATGTGCCTTGATTCATGTAGTATAATTTTTGGCTTAGCCCAGGCGCCCATAACTGTAAAAGATATTATGAAGAACCGTTTTCATCTTATATACTTCTGTAGAGAAATTGTCTTGTATACTACTGTATTGGTCGGTGTTACCGCTACCCTAACCTCAAATACTAGATCCGCTAATCTTGCCAAATGCCAAGAGGATCTCGAAATATGTCAAGGGAAACTTCAGACTCTTGCATTTTCTTTTAAATCAGGGGATGATAAGTTACATACAGAGATTGAGGGAATTCTCAAGAAAATCTGAAGAGCACAGGTTTTGTTCCTTTAAACTAGGAAATGGTGTATCTTCACGCCAGTCACAGAAGCAAGAAACAATTGCACAATACACACTCCACAAGAACCATATTTTGTCCGATCTAAGAGAGTTACACCCATGTCTTGTCAATAATAGCCATTGCCATTTGCAAACCAAGCATAATACGTGAAGCATCATTCAGTAAGAGAAATTGTATAGGTAAACTTCAGCATGTTCATTGCAAGAGAGGTGACGAACTTCCAATTACGTTCACTAAAGAACTCGCAAAAGAGATTTTGAGCGCTTAACAGAAATGCTCAAAATAAGAAAGTGAATTTTCGAGAAGTATTTTGGACCTCTATTGATATACATTCAAGTTTCCAAACTAAATGCTGGGTAATGTGATAACACTTTTTAGCAGAAAGATACAATAAATTATTTCTCAATCACATATCTAATATTAAGCAAGCACAAGCTAAATTTCTCCACATACTGCAATTCTAGTCCACAGCAAAAAAAAAAAAAAAAAAAAAAAAAAACTGTTCACATCGAAGAGAATGTAAAGGATGTTTCCATTCATTTTCATATAGTTGTTGTATCTATATAGATGTCCAAGGATTTGAGGCTCACCTCAGGTACATAGTGCATTAGCATGTTCTCAATGCCAGACTTCAAAGTCACAGATGAACTAGGACAACCACTACATGCTCCCTGCATCTGCAGTTTAACAATTCCAGTTTCCCTGAAAAAGAAACCAAAACGCATCAATAGGCACTATGATTCAACCGAAGAATGAGACTGAATTTTATCATGAGAAACAGAAACATACAGATCAAATCCTTTATACACTATATCGCCACCATCGTCCTGCACAGCTGGTCGTATGCGAGTCTCCAGTAGCTCTTTTATCATAGCAACAGTTTCTGAATCATCCTGCAACATAACGTATGCACTATCAATCAAGATTCTCAAAGTCTATGCTCTGAGCTTAAGCAAAGTTCTGGTTCTTTTCAATGTTCAAAAAACATATATCAGATGTTTGGAGTTTGGACACAAGTTTAACAAGTTCAAACCACCCAGCCACCAACACAGACACAAACTCACAGATATAGCCAATGATGCATAACATACAAGTCCCTTTACATAATTATAAGATTTCAAACCCATGTGCAGCAGGGGCCGTCGATTAGTGATCGCAAATACCAAATATGCTTATAAGATAAGAGAATCGTCATGCTATGCTAAATCTTCTGATTAATAAATAGGCCAGACACAGAATTTATTGTAATATTTTAAGTGCATCTTTTATCTCGATCAAGATCTTTGTTTTCATCAAAAAACTTGACTACAGTTTTTTCCTAGATTATCAGCTTTTGGATTGGGCTGGTTTGATGGCTCTTGAGAATAGCAAATTTAATTCCTCTTACCCAGTAGTCAATGTGGAGACAAAATTTGTTTTTTAAACCTTTCATGACTCTTTAGGAATAAACAATTCATGGAGCGGTTGGGGATCAAGGGTGCAGTGTATGGGTCAAAATGCATACATCCGACTCTTCCTACCCCACCCTGAGCAACAAACTTTAGAAGTACTACCTCCATTTTTATAATAAGTGAAACATATAGAAAGTAGGGAAAAACCACGGAATCTAGAGAGAGAAAGTTGGGACAACAAAAAAGTAAATTAATCGAAGGGGTGAAACGAGAAAGTAGTAGTTCCCTCTTACTTTTTAGTGGCATATTTGTCATGACAACGACTTGTTTTTCGCCATTTGAGTTTGCTATCACTTATTGTGATATTTCCATATAAGAGCAGTTTGTCCCTTATTAAGAAATTGAGGTAGTATTTGGATAACTCTAATGTTGATGTGTTTCATAAGTCATAACTAGAAATAAATTTAAAGTAATACTGCACACTATTTTATTGAGAACCCTAAGATAATAAACAGATGATGGAAGGTTCGAGCACATACTTCATGGATAGCTGTATCCTTGGAAGCTGCAGTGCTTTCATCCAGAAACAACGGCTGACCAGATGTATAGAAATCCATAACTGCAGCAAAAATCTCTGGTTTCAGAATATCCCATGATGCATCATCAGACTTTGTTACTGTTACAAAATCGGATCCAAAGAAGACCCGTGTAACTCCTGTGAAAATGAATCATAAATTTTATTAGTAAAGTCATTTCCTGATGCAGCAAAATAAGCTCATTTAAGAAAGCAAGCGCCAAAGGGCCCAAAATGATACAGTTCAATTAATCTGCCTCCTATAATATACTTTCTCCGCTCCAAAATTATTGCAACACAGCCTTTTTTAGTTGTTATTTAATTAAGGCAATACTTCTATACATGGAAAAAAAGATACACCCACACATCGGACCATTTGCATTATACAACTTCTCTCTCTCCCTAATTTAACGTAGATATTAACACTATAGCCCACTTCCAACTCCCTCCTGAATCTCCTGCCAAAGGCAAGAGTTGCAATAATTTTAGATTGGAGGAAATACAATGAAGATAAGATCTTCCTTGGTTTGAGGATAAGTGATACAATTTGTCATAAAAAGACACAAAAGCAGTATCAACATGCTTACAGACGAGGGGCTAAGGAGTGGGATAAAACAACAAGCCCTCGACTGCACAAAGACATTGAGCATAGAGGCAGCCAGATATATAAGTAATGATGCCCTTAGCCTAAAGAAGCATTCAACAAAATTATCTTCTTTCTATTATCTTCTCTTTTTTTTCTTTTAATATATTACTCTTTAACTCAAAGATTTTCCAAAAGAACATGTAAATAAGGCGAGGAATCCTCAAACGGAATAAGAAACAACAAAATAAATGGATTTTTTTAATTTTAGTTCTTAGAAGTACAAAATTTGAAAACAATTTATTTAAGAAAACAATTGCATTTAAGAAAAGAGAGATAACAAGGTCACCAGCAAAAGTCTAGAGACAAACTAACCAAGAATTCTTAAAGGACCATTGAATTTTACCAACTAAAGCCTACCAAAATTAATCAGTAAGCATAAGAACAAAGAATGCATTGGAGCAACACAAAGATCACCACACAACAGAAAATATAGCATTCAATTATATGATACCCCCCCGCAAATAAATGAGAGCCTTTTATAGGCCTAAGTCCTAAAAATTCAACTAAAATTCAGAAATGGAGTCTAATAATCATGCTCAATAACGATAACAAAATATTATATTATCTGGACAGATTGGCCAAGGAATCGAATTTCAATTATGATGCACAAAAAATGCATCAGATGACAACTTGGATGTATTGGAAAATTTTATTTGAAGACAAGAACCTACGGTTTTGCTAACTAAGGAACTTTTGTCAGCAAGTTCCCAAGGAAAAACACTTTCCACGCTCCTGCGAGGCTTCAAGTTCAGACCAGAGAGGCAGAGAACATAAAGCAAGGACAGCAAATAGAAGCCAGTAATGGTTAGTCAGATGTGAAGTTGTCCTTCTTTATCAAGGGGAAGCTGAGAAAGTCAGGATACTTCCAACAAAATTCATATAAAGTCACCTTTTACCAAAATCAGCAAGCGCTAAAGGCAACAGACAGGCCTTGACAATGGAAACTACTAATTCCATTTGCCAGAGACGTGACGTTTGTAAGATTTTGAAAGTGAGATTATAACTTCGCACCTGTGAGCGAGAGGAAGGTGACTCTGAAGACTGATGAAGGTAGAAAGACAATGCTACTGGTCATCATGACATGCCAAGTCTACAGTAGTTCAGAATTCAGAGTAATTGGGGCACAGCGGTTTGTTATTTGATTTTTGCATAATGCTCGATTGTCATCTCAGGCCCTCTACCTTGCACTAAACCCTACCTAGGTTCTGCATTAAAGAGCATTACACAAAATTACCCATAACAGCGGTCTAATAAGTAGAATAACTCATGCCTAAAAAATACGGTTCCAATTGAAAGTAACAATTTCAAGTCACCGATGCGGCAATGCCCATGCATCACTTTATTGTTAAGTAAGCTAAGGCCCAAAAAAAACCATATCTAATACTTAGCATAATGCTCCTCTCTCACTCCTCATAGATCATGCTTATTCTACATAGCCATTTAGGAATCCAAAAAAGGGTAATGTCTATCAGACAATCACTACATGTTTTGGTTACCCTTCTAACTAATTTGTAAGTTTCCCTAAACCTTAGCAAAATCCGGAAATAGTTTCCCGTTTTAGCCTCCAATATCCACAAAGACTTTGTTCATTTCCGAAGTTTTGATCTATCCTTGGCAAACTTTGACTTCCTTGTAAATCTAATCTTCACATTGTTGTCACTCTTCCAATTCTTGATATCAAATCAAAAATGAGTTTACAACAGGTTCTCAAAAAAATGAGAAGAGACCACACTAAATCAGAAGACACTAAAACAAAAGTGAAAATAACGACAAACAACCCTGCCTAAAACCTATACTAAATCCAAAAACTCGTCAATGTAGCAGTGTACTCCATGGTCAAGGGCCATGATATCTATAAAATGGTTATTGAAGGGTGGAAGGAAAAGGATTAGAAGTTAAAGACCAAAGGAGATACCCTCTCAAGAAGATGGGAAGATTTCAAAGCATAAAGGAAGACAAACAAATTGCGCATGTCAATTGGGCATCCATTCACCATATCCAGGCAAAATTGAGCATCCTTGAAGGGTAAGTTAACAGGTTCACAATCACCAATCTAAGAGAAAAATAGCGTGATGCTAGAAAAAGCATGAAAATCTACTCAACACAAGATGGGTAGCATTGGGTGATATTAAAAAATTAGAATCCTTTACAGATGATGAAAGAAGAGAGCTTTATATTCCAAAGCACGCAAAGGTACAAAAACTATAACCTTTATGCAGTAGATACAAACATAACAACAAATTATATACCTTGCTAAGAAAAATACATTTTTGACTTATGCTATCTTAAATAATAGGACTCTTCCAAGATTGAGAAAGTTAGATTTTGGAAATTTTCCATATTAAGCTCAATCAATATGGTTGAGATGTAAAAAAAATATTGACAAATAAAGTGTACCTACGTTAATCTAACTCAATTTTTTTTAAATAAAAACCCTCATTC